>NC_134244.1:23438039-23648039 GCF_965152275.1 Natator depressus
AGGCAGTGGTGCAAAAAGCAAGAGGGCCCTTGAGCTGCCTGAGGCTGAGGGAAAAAAGTTCTCTAACAATTGTGCATGGGGCGCGCACACACACCTATAGTGGAATGGACCTGTGCAAGCACTTGCAAAACTTACTGTTACTCTCAAAAATGTGCCTTTAAAAAATGTCTTAATCAATACTGTGTTTTATTTCAGCAAATATATTTTTCCTTTAACTGTTCCCTTCATTAGCTTCCATTAGCTATATTTTTCCAAATAAGTCACTGTTTAAAAGTATTTTAAAATAACACTACATATAATAATAGATTAAATTTGATCTCCTTCTGAGTAGGTGTTTAGGGACTGTAGTTTTCTCAATGTATATAGTACCTATATATTCAATTAAATATTCTTCATTTGATGATGCACCTACATAGCAGTTTACATACACATTAAAAAACTTAGTCTTCATTATAGTACAAGTTCAAACCAGGATTCCCTTTCCAAACGTAGTTCCAGTGATGAAGAACCACATAAAATAAAAAGGAACATAACATGTTGTATTGCATTAAATCATGAATTTAAATAATTAAATTATAGAACTTTTAAAGGTACACAAAAATTGAAAACATGCAAAAACCCATACTTAGGAATCGCCCATCTCCAACTTGTCTGAATGGACATATATCAAAGCAGCACCTCCTTATATGTTACACTTAGGAATCAGATATGGAATTTGTCAAACATTGCTGTTAAAATGTTAAAGGTTACCTGCAAAGGAAAAAAAAATCAGGCCCATGGCCATTTTGCTTTTTTATCGCATATATGTATGTATCCTACTTGTTCTTCAAGTCCTGTCTGTCCTAGTAAACTCTATGGAGATTGGAGAACTGGAGTGAAATGATGACATCATAGAGTCATATGGTTAGAAGGGACCACAAGGGTCATCTAGGGCTAACTCCCTGCCAAGATGCAGGATTTGTTGTATCTAAACCATCCAAGACAGATGATTATGAGCCGCCTTTTGAAAACCTTCAGTGAAGAAGCTTCCACAACATCTCTAAGCAGTCTGTTCCATTGTCCTACTGTTCTTACAGGTAGGAAGTTTTTTTGAGATTTAATCTAAATCTGCTATGCTGTAATTTGAACCCATTAGCTCTTGTCTTGCCATCTGTGGCAAAAGAGAACAACTTTTTGCCATGTTCTTAATGGCAGCCTTTCAAATACCTGAAGACCGCTATTATGTCCCCCGTTATCTTCTCTTTTCCAAACTAAACATACCCAGTTCCTTCAGCCTTTGCTCATATGGCTTGCATTCCATCCCTTTGCTCATCTTTGTCATTCTTCTCTGGATCCTTTCCCATTTCTCTACATCCTTTCTATAAATTGGTGACCAAAACTGGACAAAATACTCCAGTTGAGGCCTAACCAGCGCCAAGTAAAGTGGTACTATCATCTCCTGTAACTTGAATGCTATGCCTCTGTTAATGCAACCTAAAATTGCATTTACTTTGTTTGCAATAGCATTGCTGACTCATGCTGAGGTTGTGATCTACAACTCCCAGATCCTTCTCATCAGTGCTGCTGCTATGCCAGTTTTCCCCCATCACAAGGATGAAGAATATGAAAGCTAAGGAAATGAGGGAGAAAGAGAGTTTGAGTCAAACTACTTAAAACTGATTTTTTTTGCTATTCAATTTCCATGACTAATTAACATGTTGGATAAAGAATATCTCTGCTAGTTTCAACAACTCTTTCAATTACAATGTGAGAGTTCAAAATAAACATGCTCTGACACATCTAGCAGGTCCTCCAGCAAAACCAGAGATCAGTCTTGACATTCATGAAGTTTCTAAGATAAAAAAGGCAGATTAAAAAATACATTAAACAAACACAACCCCTTTTCTTCTCCCACCTCCAATCTTTCAGGCCATATTTAAAAAAAATAAAATAAGGAACAGAAAAAAAAATCCAGTTCTTTAAAAATTCTTTGTGGGTCTTCTGTAAGGCCCCTATTCACATATGAGAGATAGGTACTGCAAATGAAGACCCACCTAACAGAAAGTGTGTCCTCGCTTGATCTCTAATTTGAGGGATTAGGCTTCTTAAAGAGAAAGTGGTTGGTCTTTAAGTTTTACAAAGGATTTAAAAGCTTCTTGAATCTTGGACCGTCCTTGTGTGAAATATGCATGTCACCAGTTTTTCCTAAATGCCATTCAGAAAGAGTCATGTTTTATCATTGCTTCTATATTCCAAATGTTTGGACACAATGCAGAACTCTTACTCTGAAAAGACTCAGGAAAATTATACAACTCACCCTTTATTGTGACTATTTGGCACTGATAACACTAATATATGGGACTGAGGAGATCTGGGAGTTACTAAAAATCTTTTCAATTGCTCAAAAATGAATATTAAATCTGTAGATAGCTAATGTTGGACCAATTGTAGTGAACTGGAAATAAGAAGCCAGATCCTTAACCAATTGTAAATTGGTATAACTGACTTCAATGGAGCTAGCTGACGATCTGGGCCATAATCTAGTAAACAAACAAAGAGAGCAAAATAAATTCCATGAAATATTGATTACTCGGAATAAACCATTTACAACAGTCAAGCTTTCTGTACTAGATTACATTAAGCAACAAATTGAGTCACAATTCCCCACCAAAAAAATGTCACATTGGTTGGTCAATTGTTTAAAAAACAAACAACCCCATTCTCTGCATGAAGCACAAAACTATTTCTCTATTTAGAAGACTTACGTATGTAATAACTGTAACTCAACTACAGTTGCTTCAAGAAGTAGGCATCTATTAAGGACTTGGTCCAGATAGGAGCTAAGCAGCATCCACTACCACAAAAATCAACACCTCTCAGGATAAGGTGCTTCTTTATCAGAACTATAGAATCTTTCAAACTATTGTAATAAATTAAAATAGTTTAGCATGTTTAATGTATCTCATTTTGTTGGCCTAGAAAGGATCCTCTGTTTCAATATTATAAATGTCATGTTTTCTGTTCATTAGAACTGTTTATAAAAAACCAAAAATAAAGAATTCTTGTTGGACATAATAGTGTCCATAACATGAACTTCTATTTGAAGGCTAAATACTGCTCTTACTTCAAATGAAAGTATTGATCATTAATGAATAGGAATGCTGATCAAAACATCATCTAATTAAAAGGTAGGCATGATGGGATGTTCTGCTGGCTTTAAATGAGAAAATTTGATTCTGAATTACTTTGTGAATGTTCTTAGTTTAAAGTCATGCCATTTGATCTAACAGCAGGTGTAATCTACAATAGAACTAGAAAATTTGATGGCCTAACATTGTCTCTTTGAAACAGACTTAACAAAGATACTTTTATAAGACATTGGTCTTGGTAGGAAAAATGTCCTTATGTGGTTTACACGTTTTGTTTGTTTTAAATAAACCTTTCTGATTAACCATTGTGACCATCTACGTTTACTCTGGAAAACAGAAGAAATATACACTCTTATGACTGCTATGTTGGAGTATTAGTTGCTGTATAAAGCACTGGGGACTAAAGAAAAGGATTCTCTTCTATTTATGCAGTTTGCTGATACACATTGCCTAAATAAACTGATTTGACCTTGGTAGACTCAAATTCCATGGAACAGCCCTTTTGAATGGTCTCCAAAACCTACACGTCTGAGATTATTTTGGACCTTCTCCCAGAACAGTCATCATCTTAATGGGTCATCTGGGGGAAAATACCCAATATATTTTCAAAATATCTAGGAGGTTACAAGTTAGCTGGGACAAATTCAGTCTTTGGCTGCCCTATGACCATACCTTGGTGGTGGTTTAAAAAATCCTGATTAAAGGGGGATATGACAACCGAGCAAACTTATTTCTAACAATGCCCAGAAATAGTCTCTTACATGTATAATAGTTTCAATTCATTCTTTCAAGTCACATCAGTTTAGAGCAACTACATTTAATTTACTGGAAAACATGGCCTCAATATATTTACACTGAGATCCTCAGGGACTTCAGAACTCTGCTCAGCACGCTTGCTGGGGCAAAGGTGGTATTATGCCACTTTCCAGACACACACCTTTTAAACCAGCATCCAGCTGCCTGTGGGATAATCTACTGGTGAATCTCCTTGCTGATAACAGGTGGTGGTGAATATCAACAGAATGAACGGTGGTGGTGAATATGGTAGTGAATATCAATAGAATGAATCAATGTCCTGTCACACACGCTCCTGTCCATAGCAGGTTCCCTACACGTGAATGGGGCCAGAAGCAGATGGTGTACTGCCAGCTAAACAAGCTTTATATGAGTTTTATACCTCGAGGGAATTCTTATATGCTACACATTCAGGGCAGTTGTAAAGTTACTTCTGTGGCATCAGAGTAGCAAAAAAGAGGACTTTTCATAGGACCAGATCTTGCTCCCTACACTAGTATGTATTGCCACCTGTTAACAGCTAACAATGCCAAAATTTCAGCTAGGTCAGAAAATCCATTCATATAAATATCCAAGTTTGAACAGAACTTCCTAATTATGGAACCTCAATCCCTCTCTCAATTTTTCATTAGTTTTCTCATGACAAAATCCAAGACTCTTTCCTACAGCTGCTTCTTCCATCCTGCCTTTAGACAGAGGCTCACCAGCATTTCTAGCCTCTCAGCTTGGCCACAGTTATGCTACTCATTGAATTTTATGAACTGAATTCCACAGATGTTGTCTGCTTACATCAGTGCTATATATGGTCTTGTGACCAAACTGTACTCCAAAGTCCAGTGTACTTCTCACATGAAGCCCTAAAGCTATTCTGGTTGTATTGCTGATTCTTGCAATTACTTTAATTATTTTTAAAAGGTAATTTATGCAAAATGATTACATTAATGTACTGTTAAGGCTGACATTTTAAATACACAGAAGTCAAGAAATTTCACCTAAGTTATTCTGCTGTTTCTGAAAGTCCTTAGATAACTAAACTCCAATCCGTTATTTTCTTTTGGTTTTAAATTTCAATTTAGCAGCTAGTTTTTAGACAAGTTTCATTTTCAATTATGTTGACTTCAAATCATTGGCCTCGTTTTATGACGTCTAGGGCAAGGGGAAGCAGCAGCTGTATACAGCAGCTGCTGCCCCTAGATAGATGCCCAGCTGCTGTAATAGGAAGCTGCTACAAAGCTAAGTGAAATCTTGAGCCATATCCTAGTAAAGGGCAGGGGTGGGCTGGTGAAATGGGGTAGGGTCTCAAAATTTCATATAATTGCCTACCAGTTAGTCTGCATTGACCAGTTCAAGCAGGGAGATTATTAGAGATGGCCACAGACCACTGAAGCAGCATAAAAACCTGACCCTATGTTAAAGCAAGGACAGATTAGGCCTTTAATTAGTCCTGCAATCCAGCACTAGTAGGAGATGTGGTCCTTCTCATGGAAGGGAGCAGCAAAGGAGGGTAAGGGAATGTCTTATGCTAGGAAGGTAAAGTGCCCACTCCATGACAGTTCTGCTTTGCGGGACATTTAAAGGCATAACATAGTGACCTGTATAGTAAAGGGCCAGGTTTACATGCACCTCAGCTGCTGTTGGATATAGTAACAGCAGCAGTGGTCTCTTAACTCCTCCCTCCCCAGTTTAAATTGGCATCTGAGCCAGACAGAGGGCCTGTTGGTCTTTCTCTCTTCAGCTGCTGAAACTCAAGGGGACTGAAGAGGGCCCACAGGAAGAGGGTGAGAATTCTGTTAGCTCCGTAGCACAGCAAGTGGGATCATCAGTATGTGCAGTTACTGCTCCCTCCTGCCCCATATGTCAAAGGCGGCCAATGTGAACTTACCTCACTTACAGAGGAAGCATTGGAATTACAGAATAACACCATTTTCTTTAGTTCCTCTCCTGACTTTTCAGGGGATTCCCATTGTTTACCCCCAGTGTCTACAAAGGTCGTACCACTGTCACCACTTTTCATCTTCTTCCTATTTAAAAAAAGGAAATTTTCTTCCCATCACTCTCATTGCCAGTGTTTGCCTGGCAAGAAGTTGCCACATGCACCTGTACAGTTTGCCTGTCCCTGGAATCAGTTCTGAAGAGGGCTCACAAATGTCTTGCTCTCAGTCAGGAAATCACTAAAGCTGAAACCTGACACAGAAACAAAGTCCAAGTGTAAACACCACAAGGGAACAAGCAGATTGGGGTTTAATTATTTAAGATATTTCCATTTTAATGATTTAAACAATTTTAAAATTGTCAAAGTTGTGTGGGACAAAAATTGCTGATCTCCACACTTTAAGATTTTTGGTCTCTTCCCCTTGTGCGTTTTGGTACTTATTTCATGGCCAGACAACACACAGTAAAGAAACATATTTCTTAGCAAATAACGCAATACAGTTTGACATAATGGAGATTCTTTCATAACTTCAGATGCACATATGGAATATTTTGTAGTACTGCATGCTGCATATGTAGTGCTGTCATTTAATGACAGACCCTCATGCAATGGAGTCACACAGTATATTTCATTTAATTTAGTGTAGCAACCACTTCCCAATGGTCTCCAAAGGAGTGGTGAGCTTCCACACTGCTCCCAATGCAGAGCTGTGAATTAAAGACACAACTGAGCACATAATCTATTTCTAGGACACCAGAACAGTTAATCAGTACTTGGAAGCAAGAGAAGTGCTACAGCGTTCCACGGTGGTTTTAAGGTTAGTTCAATTACTAGTATAAAAATGCGTGTAGAAAACATGTAACTATTGTTCATGTCAAAAAACTATCCCGCAGATCCAAAAAAGAAAAATAGATTCATAGACTTTAAGGTCAGAAGGGACCATTATGATCATCTAGTCTGACCTCCTGCACAACACAGGCCACATAATCTCACGCACCCACTCCTGTAACAAACCCCTGACCTATGTCTGAGCTACTGAAGTCCTCAACTCGTAGTTTAAAGATTTCAAGGTGCAGAGAATCCTCCAGTAAGTGTCCCGTGCCCCATGCTGCAGAGGAAGGCGAGAAACCCCCAGGGCCTCTGCCAATCTGCCCTGGAGGAAAATTCCTTCCCGACCCCAAATATGGCGATCAGCTAAACCGTGAGCATGTGGGCAAGACTCACCAGCCAGACACCCAGGAAAGAATTCTCTGTAGTAACTCATATCCCACCCTATCAAGTGTCCAATCACAGGCCATTGGGCATATTTACCGCTAATAGTCAAAGATCAATTAATTTCCAAAATTAAGCTATCCCATCATACCAATCCCCTCCATAAACTAATCAAGCTTAGTCTTGAAGCCAGATATGTCTTTTGCCTACACTGTTCCCCCTTGGAAGGCTATTCCAGAACTTCACTCCTCTGAAGAATGTGAAAAAATTGAAAAACGTCCAGCGGAGGGCAACAAAAATGATTAGGGGACCAGAACACATGACTTATGAGGAGAGGCTGAGGGAACTGGGATTGTTTAGTCTGCGGAAGAGAAGAATGAGGGGAGATTTGATAGCTGCTTTCAACTACCTGAAAGGGGGTTCCAAAGAGGATGGATCTAGACTGTTCTCAGTGGTAGCAGATGACAGAACGAGGAGTAATGGTCTCAAGTTGAAGTGGGGGAGGTTTAGCTTGGATATTAGGAAAAACTTTTTCACTAGGAGGGTGGTGAAGCATTGGAATATGTTACCTAGGGAGGTGGTGGAATCTCCTTCCTTTGACGTTTTTAAGGTCAGGCTTGACAAAGCCCTGGCTGGGATGATTTAGTTGGGGATTGGTCCTGCTTGAGCAGGGGGTTGGACTAGATGACCTCCTGAGGTCCCTTCCAACCCTGATATTCTATGATTCTATGACGGTTAGAAACCTTCGCCTAATTTCAAGTGTAAACTTCCAGATGGCCAATTTATATCCATTTGTGCTTGTGTCCACATTGGTACTGAGCTTAAATAATTCCTCTCCCTCTCCAGTATATATCCCTCTGATATATTTATAGAGAGCAATCATATCTCCCCTCAGCCTTCTTTTGGTTAGGCTAAACAAGCCAAGCTCTTTGAATCTCCTTTCATAAGACAGGCTTTCCATTCCTCGGATCACCCTAGTAGCCCTTCTCAGTACCTGTTCCAGTTTGAATTCATCCTTCTTAAGCATGGGAGACCAGAACTGCACACAGTATTCCAGGTGAGGTCTCACCAGTGCCTTGTATAACGGTACTAACACCTCCTTATCTCTACTGGAAATTCCTCACCTGATGCATCCCAAGACCACATTAGCTTTTTTCACAGCCATATCACATTGGCAGCTCATAGTCATCCTGTGATCAACCAATACTCCGAGGTCCTTCTCCTCCTCTGTTACTTCCAAGTTATGCGTCCCCAGTTTATAACAAAAATTCTTGTTATTAATCCCTAAATGCATGCCCTTGCACGTTTCACTATTAAATTTCATCCTATTACTATTACTCCAGTTTACAAGGTCATCCAGATCCTCCTGTATGATATCCCTGTCCTTCTCGAAATAGGCAATACCTCCCAGCTTCGTGTCATCCGCAAATTTTATTAGCACATTTCCACTTTTTGTACCAAGGTCAGTAATAAAAAGATTAAATAAGATTGGTCCCAAAACCGACCCCTGAGGAACTCCACTAGTAACCTCCTTCCAGCCTGACAGTTTACCTTTCAGTAGGACCCATTGTAGTCTCCCCTTTAACCAGTTCCTTATCCGCCTTTCAATTTCATGTTGATCCCCATCTTTTCCAATTTAGCTAATAATTCCCCATGTGGAACCGTATCAAATGCCTTACTGAAATCAAGCTAAATTAGATCCACTGCATTTCCTTTGTCTAAAAAATCTTACCTTCTCAAAGAAGGAGATCAGGTTGGTTTGGCAACCTTTTGTAAAACTATGTTGTATTTTGTTCCAGTTACCATTGACCTCAACGTCCTTAACTATTTTCCCCTTCAAAATTTTTTCCAAGAACTTCCATACTACAGATGTCAAACTAACAGGCTTGTAGTTACCCAGATCGCTCTTTTTCCCTTTCTTAAAAATAGGAACTATGTTAGCAATTCTCCAAACATACGGTACAACCCTGAGTTTACAGATTCATTAAAATTCTTGCTAATGGGCTTGCAATTTCATGTGCCAGTTCCTTTAATATTCTTGGATGAAGATTATCTGGGCCCCCCGAGTTAGTCCCATTAAGCTGTTTGAGTTTTGCTTCTACCTCGGATGTGGTAATATCTACCTTCATATCCTCATTCCCATTTGTCATCCTACCATTATCCCTAAGCTCCTCATTAGCCTCATTAAAACTGAGGCAAAGAATTTGTTTAGATATTGGGCCATGCCTAAATTATCCTTAACCTCCACGCCCATCCTCAGTGTTTAGCGGTCCCACTTCTTCTTTCTTTGTTTTCTTCTTATTTATATGGCTATAGAACCTTTTACTATTGGTTTTAATTCCCTTTGCAAGGTCCAACTCTACATGGCTTTTGGCCTTTCTCACTTTATCCCTACATGTTCTGACCTCAATAACGTAGCTTTCCTTACTGATCCCTCCTATCTTACACTCCTTGTAGGCTTTCTGCTTTTTCTTAATCACCTCTCTGAGAAGCTTGCTCATCCAGCTTGGTCTACAACTCCTGCCTATGAGTTTTTTCCCCTTTCTTGGGATGCAGGCTTCTGACAATTTCTGCAACCTTAACCTGAAGTAATTCCAGGCCTCCTCCGCCTTTAGATCCATAGGTTCTTCAGTCCAATCCACTTCCCTAACTAATTTCCTTAATTTTTTTAAAGTTAGCCCTTTTGGAATCAAACAGCCTAGTCACAGATCTATTTTTGTTTATCCTTCCATTTAGTTTGAACTGAATTAGCTCATGCTCATTCGAACCAAGGTTGTCCCATACAACCATTTCTTCTATGAGGTCCTCACTGCTCACCAAAACCAAATCTAAAATGGCATCCCCTCTTGTTGGTTCAGCAACTTGGTCCACTTGGTCCACTTGGTGAAGGAATCCATCAGCTATCGCATTCAGGAAACTCTGAACCCTATTATTATTGCTAGCACTTGTCCTCCAGTCTATATCTGGGAAGTTAAAGACTCCCATGATCACACAATTCCCATTAGTATTTACTTCATTGAAAACATTAAAGAGGTCTCTATCCTTATCCAAATCGGATCCCGGCGGCCTATAGCACACCCCAAGCACTATCCCAGGGGAGGCTCTAGTAGCTTTCTTCCCCAATGTGATTTTTGCTCAGACAGACTCTGTCTTATCCATTCCATCATTTCTTATTTCTTTATAGTCTACCTCATCATTGATATACAATGCTACTCCACCACCTTTGCCTTTATTTCTGTCTTTCCTAAACAGCACATACCCTTCAATACCTGTAGTCCAGTCATGACTACTATTCCACCATGTTTCTGTTAACCCTATAATATCTGGTTTCACTTCCTGCACCAATAGCTCTAGTTCCTCCGTTTTGTTACCTAGGCTCCTCGCATTAGCATACAAACATCTTAATTTTTGCTGTTTGGGTTCTCTCACATTCTTTACCCAATTAGGCACAGACATTCTACTGCCAGTATTACCTATTAGACTGGTTTCTACACTACCGTTCCTCCTTATGCCCATTTTCCTACCCACGGCTGTATTCTTTCTTACTTCGTTTTCTTCCCTCTCAATGTTAAAATCTAGCATGGAGATTACCTGGACATCTCCCACCCATTTCCCCCAAATTCCTAGTTTAAAGCTCTCTTGATCAGTTGTGCCAGCCTCCATCCTAGAAGTCTATTTCCTTCCCTACTCAGATGAAGTTCATCCCAAGAGAACAGTCCTCTGTCCATGAATGCTTCCCAGTGGCAATACATCCCAAAGCCCTCCTTATAGCACCACTGCCTGAGCCATCTGTTGACCATCGTAATCTTGTCACACCTTTGTTGCCCTTCTTTAGGAACAGGCAGAATCCCACTGAAGATCACCTGAGCCTCCATTTCCTTAAATGTCTTCCCCAACCTGGCATAGTCTCCCTTGATACATTCCAGCGAGAATCTAGCCGTATCATTTGTTCCCACATGAAGGACAATCAGTGGATTCTTTCCCGTTAGGATCCTCTTCAGTCTCAGGTCCACATCACATATCTCAGCACCCGGCAGACAGCACACCCTTCTGTTATCTGGGTCAGCTCTGGTTACAGGCCTGTCTATTCTTCTCAGTAAGGAGTTCCCAATCACATAGACCTGCCTTTCCTGGTGATGGTGCGATTCTCTGGTCTATCCCCTGTTCCCTCTGGCTGCAAGTCCTCTTGATTCCTATTGTCCCTTGCAATCCTGTACAACCCATCCCGTATCCTACTGGGGCTCATCTTTGGTGTTATCTCCATTGACTCTTCTGCTATAAAGGTCTCCAGACTTTCTCCTGTAGCGAGACTTTGAGATACACTTCTTTCCTAACAAATTATATCTGCAGACATGTATGTGACGGCTAAATTTTATATTTAATAATTTTAAAGACAGTTGTAATTTAAGCAAAAAATAATATAAACAAAAGATGAAAAATACCTATGAATTATCAAATCCATTTCCCAGCTAGTACAAAATTTTTCAATACAATGCATTATATTTACATATGAGATTATAAAATTATCAAACCAACTGCAGTTCCCCATTTAAAAAGGCAGGTAACCATTTACTGAAATTGAAAACAAGATCCAGTTATAAGCTAACTGGTGCTGGTTTTTACTGACATATGCCATCTAAAGATTCTGTTAAATAAGAGAGCATTATATTTACAAAGCTATAGAAAAATACTGAACTACAAAGTGGCTTTGTAAATGAGAAAATCAACAATTATCCCGCTTCTTTTGGTTTGATATGATGGCCACAAATTGATCAGCGCCATGAAAAACAAAAGCAGTCTCTAACTAAACAGAAAATGCAGAATATAACACTTTGTTTCATAAACAAATCTTTGTCTCTCAGCAAATTTTTTTGGTTTATCTATTTCTTTTTATATTTATTAAAGAAAAAACTCCAATTTCTTAGAACAGAATTCCTACACATTATTGCCCTTATGAAAAAAGCCTGATTGTGCTTTTCCCCCATGATATTCACCAAACGGAAAGACTGCTATTGCTGCCTGTTACAGAGAAAATGGTACCATGTTCATTAACTGTATATATAGCTAGGAATCAAAGAGGAACATGTTGGTATTGCCTTTAACTTGATTCATTTGTAGGTTAAATTCTGTTGCTAAAATTGTTGGTATGCTCTAGACCTTTACAATCAACTGAACAATGTACTATTATACTACAAAATCAGATTGGATGGTTTTGTAGTCGCTAGGACACTTCTTGACAAAGATATTTAAACTTATCAGACACATAGCTGTAATTAAAAAGAGGTTATAGAATAAAATGATAATGTAAAAGGCAGCTATGGGAAAGAGGGCTACTTCTGATGTGCAGAGAGAGTGCTGCTTAATATTGGTAAAACACCACTGTTCCAAATAACTATTACATACAAAAGAAAGCTCAAAATTAGTAGGTGATAGGAGCATGACACCATTTACTTCACCCAAAGGGTTAATATGCATACCCCTACCCTACATGAGAAGAGTGTAGGGTTACCATCTGGGCACTGCACATACACTAAGCAATAAAATATTCAGTATGTAACCAGTTACAATGCAGATGAGTTCAATAAGTCTTACCGTTTATCTCATGATGACTGCAACAAGAGCACTGTGCTGAGTGTTAGAACATCATCATAATGATGCCCGCAATATTAGTTCTGCTGCTTGAAAATCCCTAAGGAGGTATGGCTTAAAGCCCATTTACCAGTGGAGCAATCTAACATTAAAGGGTGTGCTCTGTATCTTTACTTCCCTCCTTGTCCATATGTGAATATTAAAAGTTACAAATGAAAAGAAATGATCTGAGAACACAGTGTGTTCACACTGAGACTCCATTTTCTGTTTGCTGTTCAAATTCTTTCTCCCTAGTACTGAGATGCCCACAAACATAGCCTGAAGTTTTGATGCATAGTATGCAGTGAAAGCAGCAAGTTGGTCTTTCTTGTATGACTGGAACTATTAGTGCCTCAAAGACAGAGCTAATCCAAGAAACAGTAATCGTAAGATTTGGGTGAATTTAGGTTTTCCAAGTTGTTGTCTGTTTTGATAGAACATTGGATTCCAGTCAATACTTACTTTTACTAGTGCATTACTAAAATATTCTCACTGTAATGAAAATGTACGCAAGGAAGCCTGTAGTAAGGGCCACATCCAAGTAATTACTCCAAGCAATTCTTACTGTCCTAAGTAATAATTTTAAAATATTCTCAAATTTTCCCTTTCAGTACAATTTTGTTTGCCCATTAGTTACTCATTGGTTAGATATCAAGGGTGAAATCTGGGCAAAACTACCATTGACTCCCAGAATTTCACCATATGTATGTGTGTGTGTGTACACACACTCTTGTATGGTTATTCAGTGACATATAGACAATCTGAAATTGTATAACTATATTCATAGGTACATTTCGATTCCTGCAAATAAAATAATTAATTGTTCCCAAAATGATATTTCCTATTTTTCACTTTGTAGTAAATTCCAGTAATCTGAAATGCAGTCATTTGTAACAGTCTAAAAGAGGATGTAAAAATACTATTTAAACAAAGCTTACAGACAATTAGTAAAAGGTGCCTTTTGACAGAAATATGTAGATGTCTATTAAACTATCTCTTCTTAAGACAGCAAATGAAATTTAATTTGGCAATTCTACAGTTTAAAACTATAGGCTCAAATAGGCCAAAAAAGGAGGATACCATGTATCACTATAAGTCCCTTACTGCTTCATTTATTGTTCAGTTCACAGTCTCTGAATACAACACAATCCTCCAACGGAGTCAGCTTTCATAATTCAGCAGTACAAAGTCTGCAAACACATGTAACCTAGATCCATATTTCACAGTGACAGCATATGATAGCAGAATGTGAAGTATTAATGCTAGTGTCACTACAGTCCTACACTCTACTGCACTTTAAGAGAAAGCAGCTGCTGAGATGAAATGTGTGCCAACTGTCTGAAGACAGAAACATAAGAAACATTCCTTCTGTTACAAAGGGAGAGATGCACACAAACAGACTTTCTTTTAGACTCAACAAGCACAAAGTTTCTTATTTTTGCCTTTTAAATTTCTATCTCAAAAATACTTGCATATTCTGCATAGGGGAAAGAAAAGCCTATACCAAAGTCATAACCTCCCCTGGCTAGATCAAAGTTAGGGGATTGTAAGTGAAACCAATGGAACAATGCCTATAATAAGATGTACCTAAGACTGACACAATTCTCCATACATGCTCCAAATTCAATGAGTTTACACACCCACAGAAATGTAATTGCTATCTAGTATCAGAAAACACTGGCAATCTGAGCGGTTTTATATTAGTAACAAATGGGCTTCAGGCCTCTCTTGGAATACTTCTGGCATCCTTTAAAAAGTACTAAATCTGAAAATACTCTTCTAACTTCAGAAATTGTTGTCCTAACTCATCCCTATGGAACCTGCATTGTATATCTCACCACTGAAAATGTAGTTAATTAGTTTAAGGAAAGCATTAAAAAATTGTAAATTGACTTAATAAGGTGGTTTTCCCCCTCCGTTTTTTATGTAAAGATTGCCAGCTTTTGGTGAAGAACCTAGCCATCTTGATTTTTATACAGTCTTCAAGTAACGATACAAAATGAACTACTCAAGCACTGTATCACTATCTTTTAAACACAGAGCTACAATAGCAATAAGTATGTGACATAATCTGAAATGTTTGGCTGTAATTCACTTAAAAACTAGTGCAACCTCATTGACCTCCTTATCAAACAATTTATTGTGCATTTACAGACTGGACAATGAAATAAAGGAGGTAAGGTATTAATGGTGACACTGTTTGGCAAGCTCGTAGTGCAGTTCATTCAAAAGGCAATTTTAAAATTGAATGAAGAGGTTTGACTAGGCAATAAAAACAGCCACAATGCCAGTGAACAGTACTTAGGAGGAAAGCCTCTAATTATCCTATTTATAAATCAACAGCAATTTTACTGATGACTTCTTCTCAAACTTGATTAAAATAACTTCAAAAATTAAAAAATAATCAGATCATATTTATTTTATTAAATTACAATTTAAAGGTATTATTGATTCTCTTCATAATGAAAATGATAAAAACTTGAGGACAAGAATGAGACAGAATTTTTAAGAGAAACATTTGTACAACACTCTGCAACATAATTATAGTGCTGCCCTTGGGGAAGGGGATTTTATGTTATAATGAGAATGTTTACACTGTTATGGGGTTCAATCTATCTGGGAGGGAAGGTTAAACTTCTTTCTATTAAAGACAGCCTTATAATGAAAAGCTCTGAAAGAGAATGGTGGCTAATATAATAGATGTAATGGCCTATTAAATGATTCACACACACAAAATGAATCAAATTCATTGTATCTTACTGCTCTTTTATGACAAAAGTGTTGAAAAAATAAAACTATTGTCAAGATAATTGCATATTACATATACTGTATTACTGTAAGTACTATTCTTATTGGATGATCAGGAGTCTAATTTTTAGGTACATTAATAGGACATTACAAGTTAAATACTTTATGGTATTGGAATGTTGCACAAGAATCCCACTTTCACTCTGAAGGAAAAAATCAATTTAGACTTAAAGGCATGCTGCAATTCTCCATCATTCTTTTTCAATTAATTTTTGCATACATTCTTTATGATGTCATTCCTACATTCCTGCAACAGATGTTTGTTTATATACCAATTTACTAAAATGTTGCTGTACTAGTTCATGCTATTGTGAATGTAAGCTATACAACTTGGTTATATTCTCAAATCATAGTACAATAAATGTTTTCTTAAATTTGTCTCCTTAATCTACTAGTAAAAATCACCATCTTTGATCAACATGCAATAAGGCACTTTAAAAAAAAAGGTAAAGAGCTTTGATTTATTTTTTTTAAAAGTTGTGATACATGTTCCAAAAACATCATTAAAATAAAATTTTCAAACAAGAATAAAATAAATAATTAATTTCTTCCCTTTGTAAAAATTATTAAAAATATATATTCCTCTCCTTCATCCACCCATTTCCATATAGAACCTACAGAAAATTACCCAACTATTAACAGCTAAGTAGAAGAACAATTAATAACTAGTCAGGAAGGGTCCAAACCTGCAAACATGTATGCACAGTGAGACTTCTTACATGAATAAAGTTACTCATGTGCATAATACTTTGTAAGATCTGGCATATTTAATCATGCAACACTATGTTAAACAAACAAACCAACAAAAAATACTCTTGCTTGTATGTTATATTCCTTTCCCCACTCCTCATGCATGGCTTATCTTTTTAAAGTATAAGCACTTCAGGCGATGAATTGTGATTTCTGATGAGTTTAGAAACGTGGCATGTTTTGGGTTTTATTGTAATATAAACAGTAAATTATGATAGTAATAATAGCACAATATCTAACATATTTTGGGCACTTCTGTAACAATATTTATGATAATAAAGAGGCAAAATGTATCAGTAATATCAATCAATTCATTCACTCTTCAGTCTAATGGTAAATCCTGGGCTACTGAAGACTCTTGTGAAATTTTCATTGACTTCAATGGAACCAGAATTTGGCCCTACAAGTCTTCCCAGTGCCACAAAGTACTTGAGAAGTATTTATTAACTGGAGCCTCCATGAAATAGTTCCAATTGGTCTATTACAAAAATGGAGTTGGATCCTGCAAACTATTCCAAGTGAGTAGTATTTGACATCAGTTGGACTACTCAAATAAGTGTTTGCAGAAGTGGGCCCTAACATTTTGAAGCCAACACTACTTAACCTTGCTAAATTTGCCACTGTAAAGACAGATCCTGCAAAGACTTGAGCACATGAGCACTCATTCATTGCATGATTAGACCCATATTTAAAAGCATGCCAATATTTTCATTATACACTCTTATCTCAAGGGTTTTTTAACTCAATCATAAAAACATGCTACAATCTGAAATTTGGCATACAAATTCATAGCCTGGGACTTTTTTTTTTTTTAAATGAAAAAAATCCATTCAGACGTATTTGAACTATAGGAATGGGGGGCGGGGGGGAAGAGAAAAGAAACAAATTAGTAGTTTCAGATGCCTTTTTGTGGACCCATGGTATTAAAAACAAAACTTTACACATAATCAGCTCTTAACTTGTTTTAATTACTGTTGTGATTTAATAAAGAAAAAGAATGAGAATCTCCACTGAAGAGGTCATGAAAAAGAGGGATTTCAGTACACTGACTAAAACTTGAATAATAGACCCCTTTTCAAAAATGTAGTAATAATTTCGTCTGCAATAAGAATTTTCTCACTCACAACCCATACTCTTTTCCTGAAGAGAAGTCATAATCCCTAGATATCACAGTCTGTTGTCATTACAATTATTGTGATAGCACAAATTTTTCATTAGAACATCACTGAAGAACTAAATATAAGAAGATGGGATATTAGAGAGATATTATAGATAGATAGCTATATCAAGAGGCAAAGATAAAAGGGAAAAACACATGAAAGGCAAATGATTTGTTGTTAAAGTAGGATATATTTTAAAGTGTACAATTTCACCAGGGATAAAATCTCTTCTTAACTAAGAGAGATAGAATAACCAGGAACAAACCTGTGAGAGGTAAAGAGAAGAAGGAAGTTTAAATAGCATAAAAGGAAGTAAAGACATAAATAAAGGGGAGAATTTAGTTTAGATATAAGGGGCTACTCAGCCCAAGATAATGCTAACTTCCAATGGTATAACTCTAAGTTCAAGGTCCCCAGGACTGAAAGTCTTCTCAGAGAATGAGGTGGCTGCAGCAGCAAAAAAGGATAAATGGACTTCCACTCGGGGCCCATGGATGGCCACTCTTGTCTAAAACGTGGGGAGGACTGGCCACAGAGGTGTGTGACCAAGGAGAATAGAAGATATGTTGATTAAGCATATCCTGTTGTATGAACCCCCTGGTGGATTTTAAATATGCTCCAATGACAGCCCAGAAGGTGAGTACAGTGACTTTACTGCCTGCCCTTTACTGAGCAGGAGTGCAGGGCTTAGACTGGAGCACACCATGCACCAGACACAATGCATCTTACATTTCTATTAACTTTATTTATATTTCTACATTATGTATTTCTTCCACCCTATGATGTACAAATATACACATATTTGCATAAATCACCTCACCCACTACTGGACTGCTATCTCCATGCTGGAATGTAGCAACTGCTTACCAATACCCTGCCTCACTACTCAATAATTTAGGACAAAAAGCAAATATAATCTACGGCCAAAACTGCAGGGGAATTCTGATAGACAGAAAATAAAATAGGAATTTGACCAGGACACCAGAATCTGCATCACTGCGGAATCTGCATCACTAGAGATTTTTAAGAGCAGATGTGACAAACACCTGTCAGGGATAGTCTAGATAATACTTAGTTCTGCAATGAGTGCAGGGGACTGGCTAGATGACCTCTCAAGGTCCCTTTCAGTTCTACGATTCTATGATTCTAATCAACATCATCTGTTGCAAAAGAGCTCTGAAATCTTTAATAAAAAATTGGTTGTTAGGACCTTGGTTTTATTCCCCAATCAAAATACAGGAAAAACATTAAGAAAAACAGTAATGTTAATCAGATAAATAGAATAATATGCCAAAGGAGGGTCACTGAGGCACCATTTGTACTGGTGACCAAAGACAGATGAATATGAGGGTTTTGTTTAGAGGACATTCCAGACTGTACTTTAAGGTTGTAAAAAAATTAACTTGTACATCACTAAGCACACTATTCAGAGTAAACAATTATTAAATAATAGTAATAGATGATCAAGGAGGTTTTCTCCAACTCTGCCATTCAGAACTGTCCAGGTGTGGGACTCTCATTTAGTCAACAAATCTGAAGGAATGATTAGAGTTCATCAAGTCAATGATTTCTTTTCTCCCTCCCTCTCTCCTCTGGTTTAGGCATCTCTGTTTCTCTCTGCTTTGGGGTCCCATTTTCCTCTCTCCATTAGACTAAATTACTTATATTTCTGATGCTACTATTGCTTCATTGCAATAATATTGACACACACATTGCTTTTTGATGGTTGCCCCTAAGTCACCCATCTCTTTATGTGTTTATACAGCCTCCATCACTATAGTATTTGAGTACCCTTTCTCTACTTCCCGTACAGCCACTCAACACATAGTTTAATTGTTTAGATGAGGGGGAGTGGAGTGAAGTGTCAAATTCCCTCCCCATGGCAAGACTTAAAGGGACAGAATAACAAAGTGAACTTGAACCTCAAAAGACACTCAGTGTGCAGGTTAAATTTGACATTCTCACATAATACATCCTTGTCATTCCCTTTGCAAGATGTCCTCCAAGTTAACAGCTGCCTTAGAAACATCATATTTCTGAGAGAAATCCATTTGTTTTCTTTAAATAATAAGTCTTTAAAAAGGAAATAATAACTAACAGATTACAACATGTTTCTACCTTTTCAATCTGAATTTCATATGAGTAAAATAAACCACAAATGAAAGTGCTTGTAGCAGACATGTTGAACCTTTCTTCTTCTATTAGCATATCAGTCTGCAATCATAACTAGATCAATAGCAAAGATATCTGCTTAAAAGAGCACCATGCTTTCTTTTGTCAGAAATTCATTACTTTTTATTAGGGTCATTGCTTGAAAACTTCAAAACACCATATGGACCTAATTGTGGTTTATTTTGGCAAAAAGGAAGACACTGTAGACAATTGAGGCATTACATTCTACAATTCCATTACTTTCATCCCTCTCAGTTTTATTACTGTGTCATTAAAGGCAACTTGAGTGAGCGAAGAATTATAGTGTCATGTGTACGGGCTAGTAGATTAATAACAAAACACACTCAAGTTTAAAGGTATCTAACAGCTGTTTTCATTATTTTGTGTAAATACGCTTGAAGCATATCTATCTGATTAGTGGATAGAGTGCTCTTCTCTGTCACATGCCATGGGCACTGCTATGTGCAAGTAATCAAAGCGCTCAGAAAATGAGTTTACATTGTTCACTGCTGAAATACACAAATGTCAGAAAGTGACTGTGCATCAAAGCTTAGGCAAATCATCTGCTGCAAACAAACAGATTCCAATGCACATTTCAGCTTTAAACATTCCAATGCAGCACAATGACTGAACAGGACTTATTGCTAGCCAAAATGAAGTGATGCTCATAGAATAATAAGTTGCTAACATACATATGAACAAATAACTTCATTTGTAGACCAGGCCTCAGAGGTAAGAATAAACCACCCCCTGCGTGACATAAGTTACACCAACATAACTGCTGGTATGGACAGCGCTATGACTGGAGAACTTCTCCCACTTACATAGCGTCTGCCACTCACGGAGGTGGTTTTATTATGCCCGACGGGAGAGCTCTCGATGCAGCTGGGCCACTGCAGCACTGTATGTGTAGACATGCCCTTAGTCTCTTTCTGCATCACTTATTCACCTATAAAATGGGGATAATAGTACCTCTTTAGCTCAAGGATGTGGTGAGGATTAAATACTGTAAGGTAATGAGATAATATGGTAATGGAGGCCATGCTACATAGCTAGATTAGACAGACAGGGATGTACTTTGATGATGTGAAAGCTAGTGACTGGGTTATAAATGAAGTAGTGCAGGCTAGTGACTTTGCCAGTAGCAAAGAGGGTGAAGCAAAGAGCAGCACTCTTTTTCATTTTTTTTCATTCTTAGAGTCACAATCTTCCTCCCATTTCCAAGTGCCTCCAGGGGTACGTACAATGCACCAGATCTATATTTGGTGCAGTGCGCTTGCCCTGGCACACTGGTACATCTCTGATGGCAGGTGTATTGTGTGGCAGAGCCAGGGCTCTACCCACACCCCACCCCTTCTGCCCACATGTTGGGGGGTAGGACACAGCAGCCCTAGACAGGTTGTTTTCCCCACTGCACAGTTACCCACAGTAGGGGTAACCCATGCAGGGGCAGGCTTAAGGAAATTTTTACACCCCCTGCCAATTCACCCACATAGCCACACAAGCTGGGCCACAATTTGGCCCTCAGGAATGATACAGGAAGAGACCCGTACTTTTTAGCTACTAGAACCACTACCTTCCAGGGTTGTAAATAAAACAATCCAAAGGTTTGAAGAGGAGCATTTGTGTGAACTCAGCGTCAGATTAGACTACAAATTGGAACGGTGAGCCAACAGGGTGAAGCCATATAATCTCTTCACAGAGCACCCATAGACATGATTTATATTCTGATGGGAAAAAGGAACAGACCTTTGTCAAATCCATCTTGGAGAAACTTGATAATAGAGCCCATTCACCTTGGTCAGACCCAGAAGTACAACTCTTCTTACATCCTTTAGCATATGACAGAGGCCTCCTTTTTTCTGGATGACAGCAAAGTTGAAAGAACCTTGTCTGAAAGGCCAAAATCCTGGTATATCACCTTCACGCAAGCCAAGTCTTGACAGGTGGTAATGGAGAACGATTAGAAAGATCACGGGTTCTAGTATCATTTGTAACATGTTACACATCATAATCTGCTCAACTAGTTAGATATTATCAAAAGCAGATACAATGTGTTTTCCTTGGCTCTGCTCATGAGCCACAAGATTAGAGGGATGGGAGAAGACATGCAGAGTACGCTGAAGATGAAGAAAGTTTGTTTTCCAAATGTCCTGAGTTGAGAACACATCTACTACTGAGGACTGAAACCATGTCATCAGAAAACAGATATAGTTATTTCTTCAGTATCTATTCTCCAAGGGAAATCACAGTTCGTTGCGTAAATATATTGTTGATTCAACTTTCCTGGCTGGTATCAGGACCTGACATCAATGCTCAAAACTCAAAGATTGAAGACAATGATGTAAGGCTCTGATTGATGTTCTCTGAACTAACTTGTTGTTCATGAGGGTGCATTGAGGCAACACAAGATGAAGTATGCGGATCTTTTGGTAGAAAGGTAACTGTGGGGATGGGGGGCGACTGGACTTAGTCAGGGCCTTCAAAGATCTTGAATTACAATCCAAACACCTTGGTGCTTATAAATATAAAACTCTGGAGTGTCCTTATCACTACTTTTATATGTATCTTTCTAGTGCTGAAGCTCATTTCCTGCATAGTCTCATGGTATCTTTCTACTGCTGAAGCTGGTTTGCTGCATGCCTTTATAAATACTTTTGGTATGTTAATGCTGGGGATTTCATATTTTAAAATGTATTCCATTTGAATTATTTAAATGGGAAAAGAAGAGAATTACTTCATTTGGGAGTCACAACAGAGCAGGGGAAATGTCCTAAGTATAAAATATTCAATACCCCTAGCTGTGAATGCAAACCCAAAACCAAACCCCCAAAACCTGGCAAGATTTTCCTTGTGTAACAAAGGCGATAACTGAAATTTGCCAAAGCCAAAATCACTTCACCTCATCCCATACCTAATTTTTAAAAACTGAACAACAGTTTCATCAGGTTATTTCTTTATGTTGTACATAATGGTCATCTTGGAGTGCCCCACGTTTCCTTTTGGTTCCCAAAAATTCATTTTACATATTACACATCACTGAAATGCAATTAATTATCTGAAACATCTGCAGAACATCTTATGTGCTGCTGCTCCTGCCTAATGCTTCATTATTAAACTTTCATATGCTAATCATCTGTGAAGGCAGTGAATAGCCTGCACAGGTCACATCCAGTAACGTTTTGGCTACTGTGACAAAGCTCTGTGCTTGCCTCCGTGGGTCCCGCGTTTCCTGGCAGATTTCACTAGCCTCAGAGGCTCACTGTGATCCTCCACGTAACCCTTCTCTCTTGAGAGACAAGGGTCACAGTCTACTGAGCCATTTTCATCATAAGCCAGCGAGGGAGGTGAGAAGTTATCCTTCCTTGCTCAGTCTCTGTTGTCTCCCAGTCTCAGTGATTAATCAGGGGGCAAAGGGCGGGGGAGCCCGGGACCACCCTCTACTCCGGGATCCAGCCCAGGGACCCTAATAGTATCCACTATGGTAGCTGACCTTTTAGAAACATGACATGTACAATGCCCTGGGCTACTTCCCCCACAGCAGCCCTCACTTCCTGAAGCTCCACTTCTCCCTTACCTCAGGGCCTCCTTCCTTGTGCCTGATATGGTGTGTACTACTCAGTCTCTCCAACAGTGCAACTTCCTCCCACAGCTCCGGACATGCACACCCACCTGACTAACTGGGAGACTTTTAACTAGTTTCAGCCAGCCCCTGATTGGCTTCAGGTGTCCCAATCAACCTAGCATTCTCCCTGCCTTTTGGAAAGTTCTTAATTGGCCCCAGGTGTCTTAATTGACCTGGAGCAGCTGCCATTTCACTTATCCTGGTACCAGGGATTTGTTTAGCCTGGAGCTAATATATCTATCTCCCACTACTTTTCTATAGCCATCTGGCCTTGCCCCGTCACACTACACATTAAAAAAAAGTCAGTAGGAATCCTTAGTGGGTATCAGGTTGGGAGATCTAACTGTTGCTGCTACCACCACGCTTTATAATTATTATTTTATTACACTTTTTGTTCATTTGCAATCCAGAAGCACAATGTGTGTGAAGTGCATATATCAGACTCAGTATTCTTCTGGTTATTACTTTACATTTAACAACAGTGAGATGACTGAGAACCAGGTTAGGAGGTCTCTCTAACTCTCTTCCTGATGGTGCTTCCATCCCTCTTCTCTTGATGGAGTATGGTTTTTATCATTCATTGGGTGCACTCCAACATCATCTCCTTCTGGGTGCTCTTAAGGTGTGCCCACATTGCCACAGTCCCTTAACTGATGCTGCAAGCCACCTCATTCCCACATTGTTTTTATTTAACATCACTTCTCAAGCTCTGGTTCTCATTCACAGGAAAGCATCTCCAAATGCTGGACCCTCTGTCCCCTTTTTCATCCCCATTAGTTATCATTGCAGCCCCCTCTCCTGTTCATTCTTCTTTTTCCCTTACATAACCAAAAAGAATGTGTGTGGAGTATCTAAACAATAAGGCTCTCTCACTTTCTGTTCCATCCACGCACTCTCCGCATCTAACAACTCAGAAAAGAAAATAACCAAAGATGGTTACTTTCCCACTTCTCCTCAGAATTTCATGAGCACGACTTACACATGAAAGGGTTTTTTTTTCATTCTTCAATGTTTTACAATGAAAAATATTTATAGCTCAAAAATGTTGACTGGCAAAATTTTGAAAAACAAAATGTTGGGGTCAGGGAATTTTCTGAAATGCAAGAGTTTGAACTGAGCTCTCAACACAGTGGTCTGACTAATGTACCAATTGACTACATCACTTAATTCTCAGCCTTTACTTCCATCTAATATCTTTGTCCACCTGTCCCAGGGTACTGATGGTGCAGGGTGTTGAATTCTCTCAATTCTGAATGATTGCAATGGAAGTTGAGGGTACTCAGCACCTTACAGGATCCTACCCTTAGTTAGTAATCCTGTTCCATTCTGACAAGAAGATTTTACCTTAACACCCCTCTGTAATAATTTTAAACCAAATAGATTTAACAGCACTGAACCTAATTCCAACAACATTCCCCATGGGAGTGATATTAACCAAATTCCAACATGAAAAAGAAGAAAAACATTCTATTGTGAAAGGTCACCAGGACAGGAGGAAAAACAAATGACGTAATTAAAATAGGAAGGTATAGAAAGCCCAGATAGGAGGTTTAAATTGAGAAAGCTCATACAATACTGTCCACAACGATGTCTCTGGTAAGGTGATATAGATTTTGAGTTGGAAATATGCAAATAAATGGAGATTACCTTCTCACATAACAGAAGTTCAAGTAAAATGAACAAAGACTATTCAAAGCAAAGAATACTTGAATTGTTATATTTTAGCTAGAACATTTTAGGAGAACTAAAAATGCCATCCCTGTCAGCTCGTAGCACAGTTGTAATTTCCTTCAACATAAAGTCCCCAACTTCAAATCTTTATATTTATTACAGCTAGGTAGGCTATCCCCGACTCCAAAAGGAGTTATCATGGGGATATGCACAGAACTGAGAGTCTGGGTTCCAGACTGGGTTCCAGTCATGACTCTGCCATTGACTCTGCATGCATCAATTGTCCTATCTCTGAAATGGGGATAAAAATAAATTACCCACCATAAAGGGTGCTTAGTTAACAATTGTAAAGTGTTTTGAGGTTCTCAGATGAAATGTGCTGCTGGCCAAAATTATTGAAAGATGAGTTGTCTCTGAAACCAGGCACACAGTGTCTCAAGTTGTACATCCAAAAGCTGAGTCAACCACAAAAAACAAACAAACAAAAATATAACAAACCCCTTCCACACACAACAATACACACTTCTAAAAACTTTTCTGCATACATGTGGGAAGTATTATTATGAATGTTACTCACAAATCAAATGGTGTTTAAATCAGTATCTAAACTTCAGATCTTACTAACCATACTATAGGGAAATTTGCAAGTAAAGAAAGAAACAGATTAGATGGGAGGGGTTACAGGCCTGGGGCCACAGGTTTTGCCCTTTGTGGCTTCTCACATCCCAGACTTGGAAAGTATGAGCTGTGATACTGAGAAAGGTAAGAAGCCAGCAGAGCCCACAGTAAAAAATGAGTTTGCATCATCTGTCATTAAAACTTCTTGCCAACAGGGTCATTCCCTATTAAATTACCATTTGTCAATGTTTAAAATACTGATTGATAAATGACTGTGCCAAAACTGATAACATGACAGCTTTTATTTTCTAATATTCTTGGTTACTACATTCTGCTACTTCAGTATACAGATAGAGTACGTATTTTTTTCAAGTACTTTAGTGAAAGACAATTTAATCTAATAAAAAACTAACAGGTAGTGTATAATGATTGGTCCTGATATACATTACATGCTAGCCCTCTTGCCAAAATAAACCTACTAGTGATGTAGTGATATGGATAGATCCAAGTTTCACATTTCATCAAATGCTAGTAATCTGTTTTATCAATATAAACTGCATTTTAATGAAAAATTCTTTTCTTCAGTACACTTCACTTTTAATGCCCTAGAGTATAATAATTCGTTCATGCTGTAGAACAAGAATATTTTACAAGACCTTAACTCTCTAGAGAAATTTCTCTGTAAATACAACATGCAGGTTTTATGGGAATGTGTTGTATGCAACATGAGTAGTACCCAACATAATAAAAAACTAGGTTGTACAAGGAATTCAGCTTAAGTATCCTTCTGAGCTATTGTAAGATTAAATGATTACTATGCTATCATTTAACTGAAAAATTCTGCAATAGGTAAAAAAAGTCAACAAAACTATTTTTTTCCCTCTGAACAGCTAAAAAGAAATTAGTTTTAAACAGTTTTGCAACACAAATAAGTTTCAATGGACAGGTGAGACTACTAAGCCAGATCTCCATTGTGGGGGAGCTGTTAGTACTGCACTCACTGCCACAGGATTCTGGCTGTGAAGCTGATATATCTGGCCCCAGGGGGATCAGTCTAGTGCAAAAGTAATCCTCTGGAGATGTAGAACTGGGGTAGAAGCTAGTGCACCATCTTCCATCCCTGTAGTTAGCACAAGAGGAAAGACTAAAAGAAAGGGGGAATGACTGCAACACGCCTAAAATGTGCCAGTTCCCAGCTGTATTTCTGACCCCTTACTCTTAACAGTCAGCATAAGACAGAGTGGCCCAATGCCATTTTAACTTGCACCAGGTGACCAACCCTTCACACAATGGCCGGAGGACTGCAAGAGTGCACAGTTGAGCTTTATGCCCATTTCCATCTCCCTCACAACCTGTGCCGTGTGTATTTCCAGGATCTTTATTGCATAATAGCCTGATTTTTTTAACACAGTAGAAGTAAACTTTAAATGTCAAGATTTACTTGCACAGGGGGTGAGGATGGAGGTAAAGTCAGGGTGCCAGTTGTGACTGCCTTGGCCCTAGCTGCAGCCCCAATATAAGAGAGAAGCTGTTAGGCTGCTCCATATCTTATGTTAACTTACTACACACTCTAGTTGCAACGGGTTCCATACCCAGCTCTTGTGAAAGTCTAATCACTTGTGGATATGAGTCTTCTCCTGTTTGTTGACAGTTTTATTTTTTCAGCACATCAAATTTAAAGTGCATATAGTACCAGATACTACCAAGTTGACTTAAAAAAATCTCGTTTTCTCTTACTATAACCTTAATCCTCTGTCTTCTTTTTTTATCTGTTATCCTATCTGTCCTTTGTCTAACTTGTATTGTAATCTCTTTAGAACACACATATAACTTAAAACATGTTTGCAAAACACTATTTATAGCTCTATAGCTATAATTATAGCTCTTCTAGGACTCCAAAAAAATTATAAATGATAATGAAGATTTACTACAGCTAGGGCAGCATTAATAGTAACTGACATTTATATAGCACATTTCATCTAAATTAACACCAAACTGTCTCCCATTCAAGAACTGACCTAGTCTGACCCTGCTTTGCTTGTGAGCTGAAGGTGGTATGGGTGCAGTTGGACCAGTAGAAATCAAAATGTTGAAAGCAGTACAAAGTATCAGCAAAGAACCTACATAACTGTTCCAGTTATGTTTACTTGCATTTGAATGTCCATGGACAAAAAGATAATGTTATTGAAAAGGCAATTTTTGTTTTTGTGCTCCCTTCCTCATTTTCAAAAATCAAAAAAATAGCAAAACCACAAATTTAATACTACATATTATGTTACAATACAATTAAGAGTCTGAGTTAAACAAAAAAGACATTATAAGGTAATTCTAAGTCGCATTGGATTTAACTCACTGTGTTGTACAGAAGTATGGCAGCACATATGGCCTGTAAAATCACCTACTGTTCTGCATCCCTTGTAATACCTATGCACAATGGAGTGACAGTCTTAACTCAGAATTTTGTTTGCTTTTTAAATTTAAAATTATTGTAAGACAGTTATTTTTACATATATATTGTATCAGACTGTAAAACTATACCAATTAAAAAGTAAGTGATACAGTAGTATTATATCAGGGCTGGTTCTGACACTACAGAGCAACACATGAAAGCCAATCTACATGTATGTGGTTAGAACTAGCTGAAGATAGCCACGGGGAAAAGGATGGGGTCAGTCAATTTCCTGTTCCAGACTCCCAAATCAGTGACTCTTTCCTCCTCTTCCCAGTGTTTGAAAAGAACTACTGTCTAATCACTTCCCTAGGGAAAACTGACAGAGCTATTTTTAGCTCAGGAAGAGGGAGCAGATCTGTGATCACAGGACCTCATCTGTTCTGTCTTCATTCCCTTTTCCTGGGACCACAGCACTGATAACAGACAGAAGAGATCTCTGTGCAGTAAGTCAGAGTAGGCATCTCTCTAACAGTTTTTGAGTCCCCAAGCTTAGGGAAGGAGAGACAGGGATTTACTCCAAGAGGAAGATAAGTGAGGGAAACTGTCCCTCCTCCTCCCCCTTAGGAGTAGAGGACAGAAAGGGTTTAAGTAATCCAGAGAGGACAGGACTTCAGGGAGACTGGAGAAGGGCACAGAGGAGAGAGACTGGTATACTGAGGATAAAGGAAGGAAACTGCCTCCACTTCATACGTTCTGGCTAGAAAAGACATAAGACGGTTACTAACCTTTGGAACTGTTGTTCTTCGAGATGTGTCGCTCATATCCATTCCAATTAGGTGTCTGCGTGCCACGTGCACGATTGTCGGAAGATTTTTACCCCAGAAACACTCGGTGGGTTGGCTGAGGTGCCCCCTGGAGTGGTGCCTTCATGGCGCTGGATATATGCCCCAGCCGACCCAGCGCCCCCTCAGTTGCTTCTTGCCGGCTTCCAACAGAGGGGAAGGAGGGCGGGTTTGGAATGGATATGAGCAACACATCTCGAAGAACAACAGTTACAAAGGTGAGTAACCGTCTTTTCTTCTTTGAGTGCTTGCTCATATCGATTCCAATTAGGTGACTCCCAAGTCTTACCTAGGTGGTGGGGTCGGAGTGAGATGTCATGGAGTGAAGGACTGCTGAACCAAATGCAGCATCACCCCTGGACTGCTGAATTATTGCATAGTGGGCAGCAAAGGTATGCACCGATGACCAGGTCGCTGCCCTATATATCTCCTGTATGGGTACATGTGCCAGGAAAGCAGATGATGACGCCTGAGCCCACATGGAGTGGGCGGTAAGGTGCGTAGTTGGGACACCAGCCAAGTCATAGCATGCACGGATGTATGATGTGATCCAGGACGAGATGTGCTGGGAGACCGGAAGGCCCTTCATCCGGTCTGCCACAGCAACAAACAGCTGTGACGTTTTCCTGAAAGGTTTCGTTCGCTCGATGTAGAAGGCGTGGGCCCTGCGAACGTCCAAGGAGTGCAGCTGTTGTTCCCGTCGAGAGGCGTGCGGCTTCGGGTAGAAGATGGGGAGGAAGATGTCTTGGTTGAGATGGAAGGTAGACACCACCTTAGGGAGGAAGGCCGGGTGGGGTCGCAGCCGTACCTTGTCCTTATGGAACACCGTATATGGCGGTTCCGAAGTGAGTGCCCTGAGCTCAGACACACGCCTCGCCGAAGTGATAGCTACGAGGAAGGCTGTCTTTCAGGAAAGGTAACGGAGCGAGCAGGTGGCCATCGGACCAGGTTAAGATCCCATGTAGGGACCGGTTGTCGAATTTGTGGGAACAGGCGCTCCAATCTACTGACCATGGGATTGGAGAAGACTGAATGCCCGTTTTTGCCCAGGTGGAAAGCCGAAATAGCTGCCAGGTGCACTCTGATGGATGATATTGCCAAGCCCTGCTGTTTTAAGGACAGGAGATAGTCCAAGATGATAGGTACTGATGTCTGTAGCAGGGCCGTATGACTCTGAGCGCACCAGCAGGAAAAATGCTTCCACTTGGCTAAGCACGTGGACCTGGTAGAGGGCTTCCTGCTACCCAAAAGGATCTGCTGTACCAAGCAAGAGCAGCACAGCTCAGATTGAGTTAGCCATGCAGCATCCATGCTGTGAGGTGGAGAGATTGCAGGTCAGGATGACAGAGTCATCCATGGTCCTGAGTGATCAGGTCTGGCCACAGCGGGAGTGGAATTGGGGTGTCCACTGACAGCTCGAGGAGAGTGGTATACCAGTGCTGCCTGGGCCACACCAGGGCAACCAAAATCTGACGGGCTTTGTCCCTGCGCAGCTTGAGCAGGACCCTGTGGATTAGCGGGAATGGAGGGAAGGTGTAGCACAGGTCATCCTTCCACTGTATGAGGAAGGCATCTGACAGGAAACCCGGAAAGCGTCCTTGTAGAGAGCAGAACACTTGGCATTTCCGATTCTTGCGAGAGGTGAATAGGTCTATCAGGGAAAGCCCCACTTCAGGAAGACAGAGTGGATGACGTCCGGGCGAACCGACCACTCGTAAGTCTGAAATGATCTGCTGAGGTGGTCCGCTAAGGTGTTCTGGACTCCAGGGAGAAACGACGCCACCAGATGGATCGAGTGGGCTATACAGAATTCCCACAGACGAGTGGCCTCCTGACAGAGGGGGGATGACCGGGCTCCCCCTTGCTTGTTGATGTAAAACATGGCTGTTGTGTTGTCTGTGAGGACTGCAACACAAAGGCCTTGAATGCGCTCTCGGAATGCCTGACACGCCAGGCGCACAGCTCTGAGTTCCCATAGGTTGATGTGCAGGGATAACTTTCCTGCCGACCATCCCAGGGATGACACATCCATGACTAAAGATAGAGGAGGCCTGGGATTACTTTAAATCAAAGCTGCAGAAGCTATCGGAAGCCTACATCCCAAGAAAGGGGAAAAAATTCATAGGCAGGAGTTGTAGACCAAGCTGGATGAGCAAGCATCTCAGAGAGGTGATTAAGAAAAAGCAGAAAGCATACAGGGAGTGGAAGATGGGAGGGATCAGCAAGGAAAGCTACCTTATTGAGGTCAGAACATGTAGGGATAAAGTGAGACAGGCTAAAAGTCAAGTAGAGTTGGACCTTGCAAAGCGAATTAGAACCAATAATAAAAGGTTCTATAGCCATATAAACAAGAAGAAAACAAAGAAAGAAGAAGTGGGACCGCTAAACACTGAGGATGGAGTGGAGGTCAAGGATAATTTAGGCATGGCCCAATATCTAAACAAATACTTTGCTTCAGTCTTTAATAAGGCTAAAGAGGATCTTAGGGATAATGGTAGCATGACAAATGGGAATGAGGATATGGAGGTAGATATTACCATATCAGAGGTAGAAGCGAAACTCAAACAGCTTAATGGGACTAAATCGGGGGGCCCAGATAATCTTCATCCAAGAATATTAAAGGAATTGGCACCCGAAATTGCAAGCCCATTAGCGAGAATTTTTAATGAATCTGCAGAAGTGCTCGGGTTAGGCCTGAGTCTAAGACTGCTCCTATGAATTCTATCCTCTGGGTTGGTACCAGAGTAGATTTCGCAACATTGAGCAGAAGGCCCAGTTGATTGAACATGTTCATGGTGAGCTGGACATGAGACTGCATCTGATCCCCGGAGCGACCCCAAATAAGCCAGTCGTCGAGGTATAGGAACACTTGGATCCGTTGTCGACGAAGGGAGGCAGCCACAACAGCCATGCACTTGGTAAAACACTCTGGGGGCCATAGATAGGCCAAAAGGAAGGACGGTGAATGGAAAGTGCTGTTGATTGACCACAAATTGAAGGAAGCGTCTGTGCGCTGGGTAGATCGCAATGTGGAAGTACACGTCCTTCATGTCGAGGGCGGCATACCAGTCTCCAGGATCTAAGAAAGGAATAATGGTCCCTAGAGAGACCATGCGGAACTTCAACTTTACCATAAATTTGTTGAGTCCGCGTAGGTGCAGGATGGGCCGAAGCCCGCCCTTGGCCTTGGAGATTAGGATGTACTGGGAGTAAAAACCCCTGCCTCTTGACTCTCTTGGAATCTCCTCTATTGCCCCCACAGCTAGGAGTGACTGGACCTTCTGTAGAAGGAGGTTCTCGTGAGAAGAGTCTCTGAAGAGGGACGGGGTAGGAGGGTGAGGGGGGGGCAAAGCAAATTGAAGGGAGTAACCCCTTTCCACTATGCAAGGACCCAACGGTCTGATGTTATGTGAGACCACGCACGGAGGAAATGGGAGAAACTATCTTGGAAAGGCAGGGAAGGATCCTGAATGGAGACTGGTGCTCCGTCCTCGGGCGCACCTTCAAAAGTTCTGCTTAGGCCCAGCCGATGGCTTGGGAGGGCCCTGGCCTTGGCTGGCTTGGTGGCCAGTTTGTCTTCTTCTACCACCTCGGCCGCATCTTCTAAAGAAGTCCTGTCTTGGCCGACGGGGAGGGTAGGATCTCTGAGGCTGCGGTCTGAAGGGCCTTCTCTGCGTTACTGGGGTATGCGTTCCCAGAGAGCACATAATAGTTCTCAAGTCCTTCAGACTCTACAGCCTTGAGTCTGTTTTGTCTGAGAATAGGCCCTGGCCATCAAAGGGTAGGTCCTGGAGGGTCTGCTGCAACTCTGGTGGTAAGCAGAGACCTGCAGCCATGAGATGCGGTGCATGACTATGCCTGAGGCCAGGGTCCTAGCCGCCGAGTCCACCACATCCAGAGAGGCTTGCAGGGAGGTTCTGGCCACCTTCTTGTCCTCCTCAACTAGAGCCCCAAATTCCTCTCTGGACTCCTGCGGAACAAACTCTTTGAATTTCTCCATAGGGTGCCACGAATTATAATCGTATCTGCTCAGGAGTGCCTGCTGATTGGCCACCCTGAACTGCAAGCCTCCAGCCGAGTACACCTTGAGCCCAAACAAGTCTAGGCACCTAGCGTCCTTTGATTTGGGCACCGGGGCCTGCTGACCATGCTGTTCCTTCTCGTTGACCGAAGCCACAACAAGGGAACACGGTTGGGGGTGTGTGTAGAGGTACTCGTACTCCTTTGAGGGGACAAAGTACTTCCTTTCCACCCCCTTGGTCGTAGGTGGAATAGAGGTTGGCGATTGCCAGATTGTCTAGGCATTGGCCTGTATAATCCATATGACTGGAAGGGCCACCCTGGATGGTGCCTCCACAGACAGAATGTTGACCACCGGGTCCTCTACCTCCACCATCTCCTCTACCTGGAGGTTCATATTGCGCGCCACCCTGTGGAGCAGCTCCTGGAGGGCACAGAGGTCCATAGGAGGAGGGACTGAAACCGTAGTCTCTTCCTCTGCCTCATCAGGCGAGGACGAGGAAGATACCCCTGGGACTAAGGGATCCTGCATGGGGTCCTCGTGTGGAGGAACTTGTTGCCAAAGATGCACCACGCTAGGGGCGTGGGCCTGTGTTGGCACTGGAGCAGTCCCCTCAGAACCCCCGGGGGGGGGGGGGAAGGCGGGGAGACACAGTGGCCTCCGGTACTCAGGGCCCTGAAGGGGCGAAACGGGAAGCCCCTGAAGGAACCCCTTGGGCCTGATGGTATGCGCAGGGGTTCAAAAAAGACCACTGTGGAGGTCCTTGGCCCAGGTCCTTGCCTTCATTCAGCCACTGTCCTGCACCGTCCTCGCTCTGGTCCTGGGCGTGGTGGCCACCTTGTGAGCATGACGACATGGAGGCGGAGCGAGACGGACAAGGTGGTGCCGAACGTGTTGGTGCAGAGTCCCCTTGTGCTGTACGGTGCCGGGGACCGGTGGCGAGATGTAGAACAGTACCGAGATATCGATCAGTGCCTGCGGTTGTATCGGTACCGGGAGCCTGATCTGGATCTCGACGGTGACCTTTGACGAGACCGGCGCCGGGATCGGCTCTGGATCGAGTGCTGCTCTGACCGGTACCAGGAGCGGTGCCGAAAGTCCGATCGGTACTTCGAGCAAGCACTTGAAGAAAAACCTGTGGCTTTGTATATCTTACTTTGCAGAGTCCTGTCAAACCTAAGTTCATCCCTGATCCTATCAATAATGAGCAAAGATGAGCACTTATATCAAATATCTTTTAAAAAATTCAAATAACTGTTAAAGATGCTGTGCTTGTTGATAAAGCAATTCTTAAATGCAGAATAAGGTAATTTAAAACTTATTTTAAACATATATTATGCATATATAAAATGGAGTATTTCACACCATTCAACTTTTGTTTCTGTATCAATCAAAGTATTTTCTGTTACATTTTCTGCTGCATCAGAAAGCGTCAATCATTCTTGACTATACCTTCATTTCATGTCTAAATATGTCTATTTGGAATAGTAGTTTCTCTCTTTTAGGGTGTGCATGCACCTTTGGTTAATAACCATATAAAAACATAATGGGATTTGCTCAAGTAAAATTTTATATTCTGCAATCACATGGCCCTGTTCGAGGGTCAAATATGGTATATTAATGTATTTTTATTTTGTCCTATAATCACAATATTAACTTAAAATAAAGACTCTTTTTTACATATCACAATCGTATTGCTAACAAGACTTTTTTTGTTTTCAGAACATCTCTGCCACATAACCAAATAAAAATTGCATTTCTCTCTCTCGCTCTCTCTCACACACACACACACACGTTGAAGTAAGGAATAAAATCACCTTGGTAATTTTGCCGTCAGAATTTCTAAATATTTTTCCAACATCTTGGCAATATTATGCATTTTAAAAAGACTGCAGGCATTCAAATGATTGTCAGTCATGCAAATAATCACTTACTTACACTATATGAGTTTGGTCTGGATAAAGCAAATTACCATTGGAAAATAACACAAAAAACACTCTGGGCTAAGAGCTTGCTTTATGAATCTTAGCTTGGCCACAATATTTCTTAACCTTTTTCTCTTCAATCTCCATTCATCTAGATTTCACTGTAATAATACAGTCTAAATTAATAAACTGTATTCAGTTGCCATGGGTGCATTCAACATTATTTAAAACATAAATGTCTTGTAAAGAAATGGCAAATACTGGATGCAGATAAAGCCCCAAAACCCAAGAAGTTTATTCAAAGTTATGGAAAAGTTTTTTTTAATGCTCCTGTCTTTTATGATGATATTGGTTTTTGTCCAGACTGCATATTTATAACTCATTTCTAAATACAGTATTTAAATGAAAATTAAAATATATATCAGCAGGTCCTATTCATATAAAAATGGAATGGATTTTTAAAAATGTGTTTTTCTAATAAGCATGTCAACAAACCACGAATTGTGTGTGCATAAAGTTATGTGCACATGCATAATAATATTTACAGACATTACTGAAATTCTGGCCTTTAGGTTAAATTTCAAATGTAACATCTGTAATATAAGAAAGCTGTCATTCTTTAGAAAGACAAAACTTAATAAAAATTAAAATTATTAATTAAAAATAATGTACATTAAAAGTTAATGTAATCTGTGACAATATATTTATCATGCCTGCATACCCAAGGTCAGGCACTCATAGTGGGATTTTAAAAAGTACTTGAAGGATTTAGGAACAGGAATCCCACTGAAAGTGCCCTAATTTTCAAAGGTGCTAAGCACCCACAGCTCTCACTGGCACTCCAGAAAATCAGGCCACAGGGATGTAAATGCCTAAATTTGGGTTCAAAGGCTTAACTTTAGGCATCCATGTTTACAGATCTTGGTGTAGTGCCTTAGATTCCTGCTATCCTTTCTAAGCTTTAAAACAAATCTATACATGTCAACAAAATTTGCTAACCTAGTCTTAGTGTTAAATGACTCTTCCTTAGAGAAACCTTCCACAAATAGACAAATCCTTTGAAATTATTTGTAATGTGATAGCTGGTCCATGTTGAAGGTTTAAGGTGTGAATATTTAAACAGAATGAAACTTGAAATAAAATCAAACCCCAGACTCCTGCAGAGCCATTTAAGTTTCATTACACTGTTTCCCATCCTTATCAGCAAAAATGCAGAACCCCCTTCATGTTATTTTTAGGAACATAGTACAGTTTTGCAAACTGATTATCTCTAGTTAGTGTAAGCCCCATTGAAGCAAAGCTCCTGTTGAGGAGGAGAGTTCCTTGTGATAGAAAAAAAACAAGTGTGTTAGGTTTAATCAGAAGTGAAAAGAATCTTCAGAATGTTCCCTTTGAGCCACATAACACAACTCTTTGCTAATTTCAAGATGGGTTCTGCAGTAAGGGTAATAAAAAATGTCCTTTGTACTAACTGAGGTAGAGCGAAGAGCTACTATAACTGCAGTTAACACCAAAATTATGCAAGTTTGATCGACATTAATGAAGTTATTTTCACCTACCTGTAAGCAATAAAACACAGAGGTAGGGGAAAAAATCTCACTACAGCATACCTAAGAAAACACTTATATAGGTTTGAATAAAGAGAGTAGATAGCTTTTCCAAATAAAACAACCTAATAAATTACCATTGGTGAATTATCTAGTCAAACAATGTCTTCTATCTTTGCCAAAAATAAGTAGTTCCTCCTTAACATCAAACTATTCTTCTATGAGACGTACTGACTATTGACCTGCTTGGCAAATCTCCTATTGATTTCATTGGTGCAGTACCAGGTCCTAATGTGAGTACCATTAGGTTATTGAAATACTTTTGTAAATGAATGGATTTTGCAGCACAGTGACATATAACCAAATTCCCTAATTAACAATGCTTGAACTAATCAGTTAAAATTTAGCAGCAAGGGCTATCGGTTTAGAAAGATTTGAAACAAGTTATGACATAATATGGAGAATGGAGTCAAATGTACTGACCTGCTCACATCAGGAAACCTGACTGGAAAGTAAAGAACTTGGCACTTTGGTCTGATTATTTTTTCCAGATCCTTAGGCCTGTGGTCAGGAATCAGCTTCAGAAATTTTCCAATAGATGTAAGAAATGACTCCATATTAAAAGCAGAGTTGAACACCACAATATCAGCAACCAAACTGTAAAATATAGCTAGAATTAATGCAATGTTCTTTAAGAAAAATCAGAATTACTTTAAAGCCAGGCTAATGTAGGATAAATATTGTGACACTAACTGGCAAAGCAAGAATTCCAAATTAAAGGTTGGGATTCCATCATATCAGATGAATAAGAGAAAGTGTCAGCCTTAGTTGAAATTTCTTGGTTTCTGTCCATATGTTTCATCTTTAAATGTTATTTAACAATTTTTATTAAAAAACATCTTTTAAAAATTGAATTATAAATGTTTATTATTATTATTATTTTGAAGAATCACAGCCATTCTGATCTTTTGAGAAAATTCTCTTTTATACGTGGGTCAATTTTTACTCATTAGATTGTAAGAATACTGTTGCTGCTATTAGCACTTATCATGAAAAAAATACATTAAATAAATTATAGTACAATCCCCCACAACCCTTTTTTGCCCCTGAATATTTCAGAGACATCTAAAACTTTCTAAAAAAGTTAAACTGGGAAAAAGGAGATAAAACTGCTCAGTGCACGTACCTACTGAGACACCTTTGGTTAACCAAGAATTTCAGTTAACCGGAACACAGATAAATAATTATAATTATATATTTTAAACCATGGACACATAGTCACCCTGAGTCAAAATATTTGATATCGTGGAAATTTTTATAAAACAATAAACATATACAAAGTCATAACATCATAGATTAATCAATCACTTATATATTTTTAAAAAATAATTAAGACGTAATTTTGATACATTAGCAGAAGACAGGACATGATACAGAAAACATTTTGTCCCTCAATATTACCTCTTAAAAACAGTAGAACCAATATTTTTGCAATTTTGTTAAATTATATATGTGTGATTTCTCAGCTCAGGTTTTCAGTCTGGAGAAAAGGCAAAAGTATCAAACAATGAAAAATTGGGAATTTTATTCTGGAAGTGCTGACACAATCTTAACTATATTGGCACAAATGTAATATTATAACAAAGTTACAAATGTTTTATGGCTATTAGATTTTCTCAGTATGTTATATTGTAATACTGACCTATGGGCCCTAAGATACTTTGGGGACATGTATTCATAAGTCACTGGACTGGTGAAAAGTATATTTGAAGTGAAAACCTGTCATTCATCCTCACAACTCACACTGCTGTCTGGCCAAGAATGAAAATGGAAAATGCTCACAAAAGCAGTAGGACTCAGCAGGAAAAGCAAGGAAACATTTGAGAGAGAAATAATCCTTTTTAACTAGACCATGAGAGTTGAACTTTTTTTAAAAAATCTCCCATTCCTCTCCACCTATGACTTTTTACCATTTGTTTTTCTCAAGTTAAAACATCTAGTGAGCCAGCCCACCTCTTTGAATAGACTTATAGTTGACATACAAAACAAAAGCTTGATCTTTTACCCATTATGTAATAAAGGCCTGCACATTTTGTATCTCTGCTTGCTTTTTACATTAGAAATACTAGGTTTATCTACTCCATTTTTTGCTGAAGGTTATAAGTGTGACTGGCAAACTGGAGGGATCCTATAATCTCAAGAAACTGAAACCTGAGCAACTAAAAGGGAAGGAATATTATTCATACTATTTAAACTTTGTCAACACCTATGTAACAAACTCCTGACAAACACTTGGGAGAAAAACTCTCTTTCCTAAAGATTAACACCACAAAACAGACTTGAGAAAGCTCCCAGCCCAGTTACCTTGTCCCCCAGGAAGTCTTTGAACAAAAACAGAAGACAAGACTTAACGTTCCTGACATTTCTAAGGTAAAAAAAAAAAAAAAACCCAGAAAAAACCTTAAAACATTAAAAACTTCAGGCCTTCTATAATATCATATGGTTGGGGGAGGAGGGGACACAACATTTTTTTTCCTTTACAGGTGACTGCTAATAGGCAGAAACAATGTAGCTAAAATATAAACAAGATGTATTCTCTTTTGCCATTAAAAATGTCCATTTGCAGAGCCAAAAAATGTTCAAAATATGTACATTATGCATTTACATTAATGTACAAAGGCAACTCTAGGCTAAACATGGAAGCAAGCTGTCATAAAAGGGTAAAGACCTTTAAATCCCTCCTGGCCAGAGGAAAAACCCTTTCACCTGTAAAGGGTTAAGACGCTAAGATAACCTCACTGGCACCTGACCAAAATGACCAATGAGGAGACAAGCTGGAGATGGGGGGGAAACAAAGGGTCCTCTCTGTCTGTGTGATGCTTTTGCTGGGACCAGAGCAGGAATACAGGTCAGAACTCCTGTAAAGAGTTAGTAAGCAATCTAGTTAGATATGTGTTAGATTCTGTTTTGTTTAAATGGCTGATAAAATAAGTTGTGCTGAATGAGATGTATATTCCTGGTTTAGTGTCTTTTTGTAACTTAAGGTTTTGCCTAGAGGGATTCTCTATGTTTTGAATCTGATTACTCTTTAAGGTATTTCCCTTCCTGATTTTACAGAGGTGATTCTTTTACTTTTTCTTTAATTAAAATTCTTCTTTTAAGAACCTGATTGCTTTTTCATTGTTCTTAAGCTCCAAGGATTTGGGTCTGTGTTCACCTATGCAAATTGGTGAGGATTTTTATCAAGCCTTCCCCAGGAAAGGGGTGTAGTGCTTGGGGGGATATTTTGGAGGAGAGACGTTTCCAAATGGGCACTTCCCCTATTATTTTTGTTAGACACTTTCGTGGTGGCAGCATAAGGTCCAGGGACAAAAGGTAAAAGTTTGTACCTTGGGGAAGTTTTAACCTAAGCTGGTAAGAATAAGCTTAGGGGGTCTTTCATTCAGGTCCCCACATCTGAACCCTAGAGTTCAGAGTGGGGAAGGAACCTTGACACAAGCATTCTTGGATGTCTTTTCCTAATTAAGAGAAAGGTCCTGTAATATAAAAACTCAGAAAATTACAGCATTTACAATACTAAAATAAGTTAAAATACATCTTTTTTAGATATTTCCTTTCTCAGCTTCACCACCCAACACCATATATTTATATCAATAAATTTCAAAATGGCTGCTACTATTTTCAAAATACATTCCAAGTACAAAGAAAAGGAGTACTTGTGGTACCTTAGAGACTAACAAATTTATGTGAGCATAAGCTTTCGTGAGCTACAGCTCACTTCATCGGATGCATTCCAAGGACAGTACAGCCATTTCACTACATTTTCACAGCATTGGTACTTAATAACTGAAGCATCTTGCAAATGCAATGACAGAAACAGATCTAGAAAATGCTCTCTCTATATAAAGATTATCATTTGAGAAATCTGAATATCAACTGGCTCATTTTACAAAGATGCAAATATTTTATATGTATTTAAAAATATTCAATCCATGCTTCTAATATGTCTTCTAATAACAAATAGGTGAGATAGATCAACCAAATGAATTTATTTCAATTCAAACCAATTCAGCTTTACAGATTCACTTCGGTTTGTAGAGTGTCTAATCACAAAGCTTTTCAGTGTGCTGTTATTAACTTCTTTCATTAACTTAGATTCAGGAAATACATTTGTTTTAAGTAACAATAAAGGACAACAGCCTTTAAAACGTCTGGGTATTTTAGCACTGCACAATTTCTGAATACCAAAAGAAAGAAATGTAAGGATTTATCTGATATGTTTACTGCTCTCACTCCTTTAAAACAAACAAACAAACAAAACTGCACCATTATGTTTTAATTTTTGTTTATTCCCCGGAAAAGCCCTATTTTAATTCAGTTGGATGCATTAAAATCTATAGCTCAGCAAGAGCTGATTAACTGCCTCTCTGCTAAGTGTACTTGAGGTACAGCATCTTGTTTGCGATGAATAGGTATGAATTGAAAATTAGCAAAATTTACAGGTGTAGCGTGGTAGTCCTTTAGCACACAGGTAGACTTGAACAATAGCTCGAGATGAGGCTACATGTGAAGTACTTTATTACTTGTTTCTGCCAAAGCACTTGACTTAGCACCTCCTTTGGACTGTATATATTTGTATCTCAGTTTGTAACAGCGTTGTTATTTAAGTAGCACAGGACTCTCCAGGTTTAAAAATGCTTAAAAGATGCCACTAAATAACACATAATGGTATAAGAAACACCTACCATGAAAGAATCTGGTTGTATCCATATTGGAAATCTCGTTCCTGGCACTTCTGTACAGGATATGCCAACTGGTTCTCATGGAAGTAAAGGACCTTTTTCAATTTGCCAAGGTCAGGCCGAAGGGCAATAAGTTCAGTCAGGTTAAGCACTGAGCTTGCAAAGAGGATCCTAAGAAACAAGGAAAGTAGTGTTTACTGTCTATGAGCATGCTCAGAAGGGTCACCCTGTCCCTTCCTCTCTGCCTACCCCCCCCCAAGAAATACATAACCCCAATAGGGGCACATCAATAGCTAAGCCTTAATACCATGTAGCAGCATTCTAAGTTTTGATCTCTTAAAAAGCAGCTGCTAAGAACTCAACTAGAAAAGCGTTGAATCATTGGTCTTCTCAGCTCAGTTACAGAGAAATGCAAAATAAAAAAGCTGGATGGATTTTATTGAAAAAGGCAAGAAAAGCTGTATCTAAAGGACAAATGGAACAAAGATAAGGCTGACTGGGGAATACTTTGCTTGCCAGTTTCATTACACTTTACTTCTTTATGCAACCAACTACTGAAATTCAATATATGAGCAGGAATGGCACATGTTCATGTTATGACATAAACCCCTTTGATTTATGTAGTATACTTATCTGGTGTGGTCTTTTTCTCTCTCTCCAGTTCTTTTCCCATTTTTATTAAGCATCCTACATAACATTTTTTTGTTGTTTTGTTCCCTGCTCCCCAATATTGCCATAATACAGTTACCATTTCATAGTCCATAAAATTGTTCATATCCTTCAAATTATATGTAAGTCAAGCACAAAGAAAATTAGCACACTCATTTCTTGCCCTTGATATAATTTAATAAACAATCAGAAAGTTAACTTACCTAAATGAGTAGTGTGAAATTCTGGTCCTACTCAAGTCAATGGCAAAACTCAGTTTGACTTAATGGGGCCAGGATTTCACCCATAGTATATAAGCTGATATTTAATGTCTTCTGGTAGCAGAATCTTGACGTATAGTTCCATTCTGTAGTGACCACATATCTGTAGATATTTTTACGTATGCTAAATTCCTCAGCACCAAGGCAAATATTTGAAATCAGAAATTTATCTCAAATAAAACATTAAGCTTTCATATACGATTATAGACACAGTATGTTCCTCGCTAATTTGCCAGTACATCCTTCATTCTAATGATGCAAACACGTTTGGTTAAAGAGTTTCTTTTCTGTAACCTGATGCTCACAACCAAAAACATAAAGATTATTACAGGAGTACCAAACATCTGATGACACAAACACTACAATATCCCTACTAGAGTCACCAAATTTAACCCTCCATGAAAGAGGGATTGAAACAGTTGAATCTTTGGACGTTACTCGCTGTAGTCATAATGCTTGGCTATTATTACATCCTCTTGGGTCTGCAAACCCAGAGAAATGTAAAACCCTGAGGTCTTAGCTGATGTGATCACAAGAACACTTCTTATGAACTCAAAACCACCAGGAGACAAGTCTATTAATGCAAAGTGCACAGAGAGCTACAAAAGCTCACTACCCCACTCATCACTGACTTTCACTGTTGAGAAGATAAACAAGACCTTCTCACTTACAAAAGCTGGGAAAGATGCAAGACTTGAGGGCATCTTTCCAGTATTTATTAAAACCCTGTAGCCAAGGTACAGAAATGGGGGTAGCACTGTTCTCCTATATCGTTCCTCAGGGATTCTCCCACAATCTGGTGTGAGGCTATGACCATTGCCAAGCCCAGGAATGTTACTGAATGAACAAGTTGGTTTCCAGCCAAGTCAAAGATGCACTGGCCAAGTATTAGTCTTAACAATACGCACATAGGTGGGATTCCAGTGAAAACTCAAGATTGGGGCAGCTCTCTTAGACATATCTACCACCTATGGCCCTTCTGAAAGCCAGCAAAATTATCCGATACAATGCAATGATAAAATTCTTCTCTGAAGTTCTGACCAATCATAAGTTTCATGTTTTTCTTGGTGACCAGATTCAGCAGACCATGTACTCTCAATGATGGTTTACCATAGGGATCAGTCCCACCACCAATTTGGTTAACATCTATATTAGTGACCTTCCTTGTACATCACCATGGAAATTTGCTTATGCTGATGAGATTGTGTGATTGTGCAGTCAGAACAATTTGCTAACAAGGACTTTAAACCATGGAAGGATATTTCTTAAGCTGAAACTAAAATGAAAATCCCACCAAGAGTCATGTCAGCATTTCATTTAAGTAATCCAAAGGCTATGACAGAACAGCATGTGGACTTCTGTTGCCAACAGATAAAACACAATCCCACCCTGAATTATCTTGGTGTGACAATAAACCGAAGCCTCACATACCACTGACACATGACGAAATAAAGATTAATGTAAACCTCATCCAAAAACAAACAGGAAAAACATGGGAAGCTGATTAAAAAAAGCCTATGAACCTCTTCACTGGTCCTTGTTTAATCTACTACAGATACTGCTCATCCATCCAGACACATAGCTCCCAATGTCACTCATTGATTCTCATCTTACCACCACCATGAGAATCATTTCATAAAAACATGAGAACATAAGAATGGCCATGCTGAGTCAGACCAATGGTCCATCAAGTACATAAAAAGTAGTTATAAGGAGGAGGGAGAAAAATTGTTCTTCTTAACCTTGGAGGATAGGACAAGAAGCAATAGGTTTACATTGCAGCAAGGTTTAGGTTGGACATTAGGAAAAACTTCCTAGCTGTCAAGGTGGTTAAGCATGGGAATAAATTGCCTAGGGAAGTTGTGGAATCTCCACCAGTGGAGATTTTTAAGAGCAGGTTAGACAAACACCTGTCAGGAATGGTCTAGATCAGTGGTGGGCAACCTGCGGCCCACAATCTGATTGTGGGCCTCAAGACATTTTGCTGACATTGACCGTCCGCAGGCACAGCCCCCTGCAGCTCCCGGGGGCCGCAGTTTGCCGTTCCTGATGAATGGGAGCTGTGGGAAGCGGACCTATCCTCAATTAATGTATAGTTCTTTTATGAACCCAATTATTCTTGTGGCCTTCACAGCATCCCCTGGCAACGAGTCCCACAGGTAGACCGTGCTTTGTGTGAAGAAGTACTTCCTTATGTTAGTTTACGCCAATAAATTTCATTGTGTGACCCCTGGTTTGTGTGTTACGTTAAGGAGTAAACAACACTTCCTTATTCACTTTCTCCACACCACTCATGATTTTATAGACCTCTATCATATCTTCCCCCCACCAGCCATCACTTTTCCAACCTGAACAGTCCCAGTCTTTTTAATCTCTCCTCATATGGAAGCTTTTTAATCTCTCCTCATATGGAAGCTGTTCCAAACCCCTAATAATTTTCATTGCCCTTCTCTGGACATTTTCCAATTCTAATATATCTTTATTGAGATGGGGTGACCAGAACTGCACAAAATATTCAACATGTAGGGGTACTATGGATTTATATAGTTGCATTATGATGTTCTTTGTCTAATTATCTACCCCTTTCCCAATGGTTGCTGTTAGCTTTTTTGACTGCTATTTCACATTGAGTGGATGTTTTCAGAGAACTATCTACAATGACTCCAAGATCTCTTTCCTGAATTGTAACAGCTAATTTAGACCTCATCATTTTGTATGTATGACTGGGATTATATTTTCCAGTGTACATTACTTTGCACTTATCAACATTGAATTTCATCTGCTATTTTCTTGCCCAGTCACCCAATTTTGTGAGATCCCTTTGTGATTTTTCGCAGTCTGCTTTGGACCTAACTATCCTGAGTAATTTTGTATCATCTGAAAACTTTGCCATCTCACTGTTTACCACCTTTTCCAGATCATTTATGAATGTACTGAACAACACAGGTCCCAGTATAGATCTCTGGGGCCCCTGCTATTTACCTCTCCACACTGTGAAAACTGATCATTTATTCCTACCCTTTGTTTGCTATCTTGATCCATGAGAGGAACTTCCCTCTAGCCCATCACTCCTTACTTTGCTTAAAAGCCTTCAGTGAGGAACTTTGCTTTCTGCAAGTACACGATATCCACTGGATCACCCATGTCCACATGTTTGTTAACACAAAGCGTGATTTCTCTGTACAAAAGCCATGTTGACTCTTCCCCAACATACCGTGTTCATCTATGTGTATGATAATTTTGTTCTTTATTATAGTTTCAACCAATTTGCCTGATACTGAAGTTAAGCTTACTAGCCTGTTATTGCCAGGATTGCCTCTGGAGACTTTTTTAAAAATCAGCATCACATTAGCTATCCACCAGTCATCTGGTACAGAGGCTGTTTTCAGCAATAGGTTACATACCAAAGTGAGAGCTGCAATTTCATATTTGAGTTCTTTCAGAACTTTTGGGTGAATACCATCTGGTTCTGATGACTTATTGCTGTTAAAATGTATCAGTGTGTTCCAAAACCTCCTCTACTGACTCCTCAAATCCTCAGATTTGTCACTTAAAAAGAATGGCTCAGATGTAGGAATTTTCTGACATCATCTGCAGTGAAGACTGATTCAAAGTAAAATTACAGTAAATCACATGGTACAGTAAAAACACCACCACAACCATAGCTTCCCATACTGGCACACATCCACTGACCCCAAATTCATCATGACAGAGAATTTTTCTGGAGTCCAATTGTATCCAAGGAAATAAAGATCTGTCAATACATGAAGATCTAAATAACAAGCTGAGATTCAAACTCCAATCTAGAAAACTTTTTTGGTTCGCAGTGCAAGAGCTCAAAGAATCAGGATTTTCCCTGGAAGATCAATGGCAAGCAAAGTGGAAGGATACCAACATTCCATACAAACATCTGATCTGGGATCCAACTGAAGAACCCAGTGGCTCGCCCCCCCCCCCACCACCAAAAAAAATATTGTCCACTTTGAAACACATTCGCACATCACGTGGCAGATGTGCCTCTCTCTCCACAAATGGGAACTAAGACACTAACCCTATTTGCGACTGCAGAAACAGACTTCAAACTATGGAACATCTCGTCAACCAATGTTCCACATAATATCTTGGTGGAATCTCTGCTATCCACTTTGCAACACCTGAAGCAATCATATTGGATCATGAACTTAGACTTGAACATCTAACTTTGCTGTTTTTATGCCATATAAAAGATGACTCCTTTCCTTCTTATATGCTGGGCTGGAAAGAGAATTTGATTGATGCAGGTTAGTATCTGTGGTTCTGGCAAAACAAGTATTTCTTTAGGAGAGATCTGAATGGGCAAAGGGAGGAAATATGGCATATTCAGACTGAAACCATATAAGGCAACATGCAACAAGACAAAGGCAAGAGTGGGAGGAAAGAAAAAAAGGACGGGGAACATTACGAGAAATGAGATGCAAGATATAGGCTACAACAGAGTTGTGCAGGGCCTTCAAGGTGAAGCTGAGCAGTTTAAACTTGATGTGGTGTGTAAGGGGGAGCCGGTGCAGCGATTCAAAGGAAAAAGTAACATGGTCATATCAATGGACAATGATCATTGCAGCAGCATTTTGGACAAACTAAAGCGGTAGGCATCAGAGAAGCATAAAAGGAAGAGGTTTGCAGTAATAAAGGAGGGAAATGATAAGGTCCTGGATAAGTGTTTTCGCCACTGAGACACAAAGAGTAGGGTTAAAGCCGCTAAATCTTAAAGAAGTGGTAAGACTTTTACCAACAAAATCACATTTCATTACCAGTATCATGAACTAACCAATGACAAGAGCAAGTTTTATAATTATTGGCAAACCCCAAATTTAGAATTCGAATGGTTTTGCTTATTTTTCCTACTGTGACTGCAAATGAAATATAAATCCATAATGGTATTATAAAATGTCCTCACTGATCCCCTAAAAATGTCCCAGAGTTCTATAACATAAACCTACACATATTAGCTGCCCTCAGCTTTGCTTCTTTACTGGTACAAGAGCTTTAACTACCGGCAATAACCAATTTCCTTAGGCATTATAAGCTTAAATAACACCTGACAGTACAAGTCATTGTGAACATGCCCACAGAGGAGTAGTGTATATGGCTAATGGACTCATGCAGGGCACTGGAGGATATGTTGAAGAGTATTTCTACTTAACACCTACTACTAGGGGAGGAAAGGAAAGTTTATTATAATGTAATGTGTGACATAAATATATATCAGTTGTCATTCTATGTGACATCAACTTTCATTTTACCTCAGGTTATTATTTAAGTAATAAATCCTAACAAGGTGAGCTTTATCATCCCACTGAGTCTTTCCAGGAGGTAAGGACACAAGGTGATAGCAAGAACGCTGGAAACATGATAATTCCTGACAGCTGCTGCTTGAGCACAAGTTAAATTGAACAGTTTATCTCAGCATAAAGATGTTATAAGGTTTTATGTTTAATTTAAAAAAATTAACATAAAACCCAGAGAAAGCAGAGTTAGGCAATCTTTCACAAACATGACATACTACAATCACTGTATAAGCTGGATTAGTACTTATTACCATGCTACTAGAGAATTAAGCTGTTTTTAGACCACCAAAGAGCTTTAAATTGCAACTTTTGTTTCTGTAAGAGAAACCTATATTTAAAATGTCTGCTAAATTCAAATTAACAGCTACATCATTAGCTTACCATCTCACAAAAAGTACATTTAAACTGCTATTATGGTATTCTTATCCAAACCTATCAAGACTACAAACATGTTAATACATACAGTACATTTCTTTACACTATAACTACCGTACATACTACCCTGAAACCTGCATTAAAGACCACCTTTCTTAAACAACCATCTGCTCTTAGTGATCACCCCAAAGTGTCCCAAGCATTTTGCAGTGTTTTAAATGACCACTTCTCCAACACAACCAGAATTAATCCCAAATATAGCAGCAACATCTCTTCAAAGACAGGCTGAACTGCTTGTCTACAAGCACACACTCTACAAGCCCCCGCCCTGCATAGACATAAGCTTGTGCTTAACTTTAATCATGTAAGTAGCCCATTTGACATCAGTGGGACTACTTATGTGAATTAAGTTAAGCACATGCTTAGGTATTTGAAGGATCAGGGCCATGATTTGTGTACAGGATAATCTGAGTTCTGCATAGATCTGTCTATTAAATTTTTACAGTAAAACACTGAAGAGTGGTAACATATAAAAAGCTTTACATTTTAATTTCACTTACATCTATAGTAACTGGCAAAATATTTTTGTCAGCACAAAGGCGGATCCACTACCTCCAGTGTGGTAAAATAGAGGGTGTGTTGAAGAGGGAAGAAGGTGTGGCAGATTTAGAGCTCACAGCAGCAGCATAAAGCTCTCCTTAGCTGAGTGGAGATTCAAGTCCATACATCTTTTTTGCAAGATTGTGCAAAAAGTTTGTGATTGAAACACACAGCACTTAGGAAAATCAGTGTAGGCACTGTTAACTCTTCCATATATGTATTATAATAGGTCTTACAATTTCATGATCCAGAATTATATTTGACCAGTACTTGTACAGGAAACCTCTACGAAAAACCCAAGAAGGAATATTCTTTAGATGGTGCTATTTGAATCTATATTGATACATCCAAACTGCAGGATGTTTAAGACACTGTGATGTTGGAGGTGCACTCTTTGGATAAGAGATTTGTCTTGAGATTTTTGACTTCCCGTACTAATTAAAAATCCCAGGACACTTTTCACAAGACTAGAGGTGATTACTGTATTCCACCCAAATTACGATTTAGATTATTATATTCTATCTCTAGATAAAATTCCTTCCTAAAATTTCAGCTGGATGTGGTAAACAGCCTCACTTCCAATCCTAATGTGCTGTGTAAGTTCTACGGTTTTGAACATTCATACAGTTTCATCCCAAATATCATTGTATTTCATAATATATTTGACTGCAAGCTCTTTAAGACAAGGATCATGACTAGATGTGAATTTATACACAACCCAGCACAGTGGAGCCCTGATCCTGAATTAGGGTTTATGCGTACTACTGCAAGTCAAATAAATAGTAACTGGTCAATGAGGCATACCATGAATGATGGTTATGTTTTTGTGACAGGACCCCCCAGTGGGAACTGGGGTACCACTGAGCCTGCCTGACCCACCAGCGTGGTCTCCCTTTACACTGTATTGCTGAGACAAGCCCTCAAGCCCCCTCCAGCACACATACAGGTAGGGACATACACAGCGACAACTACATACAGATTCTGAGATCAGCTCTGCATGGGAAGGCTTCAGTGAAGGAACTGCCCAGATACTCAAGTGCACACTCCCCTCTGGAGGGTAAATCCAAAAATTATATTGTCTTGCACTGCATAGAGATCTGTACAGCATACGCTCATGAAATTTCCCTCCCACCCTCAATGTGGAGAGGAAATATACAACAGCTTTTAACCCCAATTTATAACTTCCACACACTGGTTTGTGATAAAGCAAAAACAAATTTATTAACTACAAAAGTTAGATTTTACGTGATTATAAGGGATAGCAAAGAGATCAAAGCAGATTACTAGCAAAAACGCAATCTAAGAGTAATATACTACAGAGATTGGATATGAGTAGCAAATTCTCAACCTAAATGATGATTTAAACTGGCTGCAGGCTCTTAAAGGCAAGCTGTACTTGCTTGCAGCTTAAATCCCAGGTATTCCTTTCACAGGCTAGAAATCCCTCTAGCCTGGGTTCAGCTCTTCCCCCCAGTTCAGTCCTTGTTCTTCAGGTGTTTTCAAGAGTCTTCTTTGGGTGGGGAGTCAGTGAAGAGCCTCGATGACGTCACTCCCCTGCCTTAAATAGCTTTTGCATATGGCAAGAACCCTTTGTCTCCAAATTTGGTTCCCACGCCTTTCAGCGGAAAAACACTGGTATTCCAAGATGTAGTCCAGTACCAAGTGATCAGGTCATATGCCCTGTAGTGTCATAGCAGCCATGACTTGGAAGCTGTCTGTAGCATCCTCAGGAAGGCTCCCCCGTGGGAGATGAACTTCTTCTAAGGCCTATTGTTTTCTCTAATGGCCCTTCCCAGCCAGTCATCTAGACTGATTGCATTCTGCCTAGTTGGCGTTCCCCAAGTGTAAACACATTTGTAATAGACGCATAGACAATATTCCTAACTTCAGATACCAAAATGATACACGCATACAAATAGGATAGTCATAGTCAGTAAATCATAATCTTTTCAAGGACATCTCACATGACATATCTTGCAAAAAATACATCATAGTTATGCCATAAGCATATCATAATAATATCTCTATGAAGAATATGGGGCACAGTTTTGTTATGAAATTACATTAACTATATCTAAATATTAGAGTAATTAATACTATTTTAAAGGGACAAATTTTGCACTGAGATCAGTGTGAACCAGCCCTTCAGTAAAGTAGGGGCAAGATTTGGATAGAGCAATGCGCATCATGGAGCTCAGCTCCATGGTGACCTCTTGTACACTAGCATGCAAAATGTGAGATCAGAGAAAGGGCCAGAGAAATGTGGTAGTACACTCATAACTGGATTCTCCCTGGGGAGCAAGTGTGTCAGGATGAACAAGTGGCTACTAGCCTCTGGGATGTAGCAGTGACTTCATATCTTTTAGGGACCACTCTTCCCTCCCTGCTTTACGGTCTCACTAAGTTACTATGAGACCAGACCAGCTACTCAGGTTCACATGGGCCTGAGGATTTGGATTCATGTTATCTTTTTAAATTAAACATTAATTGTACATCAAATATTCTTATTAATTAAATGTATACTAGATGAGGTATTTTGGTTTAATACCATATATAATTTGGATGTGATCTCTTCTAAAAGTTATATTTTTATGTGCATATATTGAGAATGCATAAATTACAATAAAACATAAAAAAGCTTTTCTGTTTTCCTTAAAACAACATGACTTTGAATTTCTGAACAATGATAAATACTAATAAATGATAATATATTTCAATATACAATATAATAAATAATAAATTAATTTCTTTCCTGTGTGGTATGTACTATTGTCAAGCAGGCTTATAGATATTATAAAATATATTCTATAAATTAAGGGCTTTTTAAAATACAGAAAGTAATTTGAAATGTTTACAAAAAATAATTAAGTCTTACTACTGTAATGTTCTTTATTTTTCAGAACAAGTCACAAGGTTGTCATCCCTTTCATCATAATTAGGCCATGTGTTTGTCATATTTATTTATTATGTACTTTCATAAATATTTACAAATATTAATTGTAAAGAAAATTTTTTTTCTTGTTGTTGTAATTACTATACGTACATAGGAAAATATAAGTAGTAAATATTCATGATTCCTACTTGTTCATTTATTTTAAAGGGTTTTATTTGGTTTTTGTTTTTTTTCATTATATGTGCAAAATATTTTAAATGCCCAATGCCTTTTTGATGTATTTGTTAAAATAATATTTTCTAGTATTATGCCCCATTGCTTGGTGTATTGGGAAATCTTGGTCCCATTAATACATGGGCCTGGGATATAGTTTCCAAAAGTAAGGAACTTCCTGTGTGGCAAACTCAAAAGGATTTCCTGTATATCATCCCTTCCATCCAACCAAATTTCCCATACATCAACCCCATCTCTATCTGAGCAAAATCCTGTCAGTCCCCTTCAGACTATTTTTGTTGGTTTTGGTGGTGGTGGTGGCCTTCCAGAACCACTGTTGCATATCCCAGTTCTCTACTCTGTTCCTCTTTAGGCATGCATCTTCAGAGACCTCTCAAGGATATGCACTGTGGATGGGATTTTCAAAAGCACCCAGTGTTGACCTAAATGCTCCTATTAGAACTAAGGACAGGTCTACACTACAGCGCTATATCAGTATTACTATGTCGTTCAGGGGTGTGAAAAATGCACACTCCTGAGTGACATAATTATACCGACCTAACCCCCGGCGTAGACAGTGCTATGTTGATTGGAGGTGGATTAACTATGCCTATGGCACAGTAGCATCTTATCTAAAGTTCTACAGTGGTACAGCTGCGCCATTGTAGCACTGTGGGTGAAGACAAGCCCTTAAGGTAAGACTACTGTTGACTTCAATGGGAAACGAATTATGCTAATGGTGTGCACTATGGAAAATCTCACCTTTAACAATTCAAGTGGACAGATAAATGTGCTCACTATTTTGTCTTTAGTCCCAGCTATTTGGGTTCACTGAATGTCAATTCAGCGCCTCACCATAATATTTTCATACAATCAGACATAAAGCCAAGTTACAGTTTAGCTCAGATTCCAATTTTAAGGGTCAGATCTTCAGCTAGTGCAAATCTACTAATTTCTGACACTGATTTACACAAGCTCTAAAATCTACAGCCCTAAATCTGTATTACACTTTTTATGTGCCCTCTGATTCAAGAGACACTGAAAAAGGATTTCAAACAACAGCTAACTAGATACATACTTTTTATTTAACTATAACATCAAGAAGTAAGTTTGAAATAGATTCTTTTAGAGATATGACTTCTATATTCAACAAAAGATTCTTTAAAGAATGCTTTCTCTGTTTTAGGTAACGGCACTGAAGCATCCTGAATTTTACTAAGGGTATGGTAATAATTTTCTTCCTGATTTGTAATTATATTTGACTACAATTAATTACTAACAGATACACATTTTCATTTTAAGGGCAGATTGCTCACCATGAAATACATAATCTCCTCTGCTTCAATAAACAGAAAGGGTCAAGACCAAACAGATATAGCTGGGATGATGGAAGGGAAAAGCCATGGTTTCACAGCTTCTTCATCCCTTTCAGATACCTTAAAGAATAAATAATAATTAAGAAAATGTTCACAAAATACAGTGCAACATCAACAGGTGAGGACTCCCAGTAGGTGAAATTTAACCATTGGCAGAGGGCTTGAACAAGGCCCTCTGCACAATGAGGCATAAGAGGAGCATTGTAAGAGGAGTGCCGAATGGGAAGCTAGTTCTACCTCTTCTTAGAATAGACGGGTGCATCGAGACAGGCCAGGGAAAAGACCATTGGGTGCATGCTTTTAAAAAATCCACAAATTCATCAAGAAAGAGTCTACAAAGGGCAGACACAGAGTGCCGAATAGTGCCTCTCTAATTTCTAGGCTCTACATTTCATCTAGTTCCCTATTTTTTCATGGTCAAATCTCACAGTGAACCAATTACATGGTTCTGGTTTGGGTTTACATAGCGGTCACTACAACCAGAAGTGGTATCGATGGCCTTTCTGGACCACAGCATCTGACTTCCCCAAAGACTTATCCCAGTGAACCAGGTTAAACTCAAAATGCAGCAAACAGCAGCAAAAACAGATCCCCCTCACCTCCAGCCCCCCCCGCAAAAAGATTGTGCAAGTTTTATATGGGCAGTACAGAAACACCATAAAGCTCTAACAAGCCATGAGTTCATAAACATAGGGCAAATTCAGACCAAGGCTGATTCTCAATGTTTTTGCAGTTTTGCACAATTAAAATCATTACTCCATTTAAAGGACTAATACATTTTCTGCTTTTGGAGAAGAAGTCCTGCTTAAGAATCTCCTGTCGCATCTTGAATATTCTAAGAACAGGAAAGGATCAGGGCCTCAAGCACCTTATTAAGCAGTTTTACAATTCTGGTGTCACTCAAACATATCAGGTGAGTGATTGTTTCTTATGTCAATTCTGCATCTTGATCTCCAAACACTATGTAGAAGTTTGAGGGTTGTTGCTGATAGGAGCGCATTATTTTGTGAAAAATGTATTTCAAGTTTTTCTAATATTATGTTACTCTGAAATGAAATTTGAGCATCTAAAACCCTAAAGATAACTCAAATGCCTTTTAAAAAAAAATTGTGGCAGCTAACTCTTTTATAGCTAATTTGTACAAATATTGGCACCCCTATGTGTCTACCCTAAAGGTTGTTACCCCTGCACAAGAATGGGTGTCTTAAGAAAAGCAGGATTCTCCCAAGAAAACTAACACAGTCCTTGAAAAACTGAGACTGTCACAAAACCTGAGCAGCTGGCAACTCTGTCACCATGAAGTATCCATATGGAAGACCGTGATGTGTCAAACTACCCAAAACGATTTTGGATAGTGTAGAAGATACAATAAATAATTCAGTATCTTCAACACTTTCAACAGCAGGTAGTAGATATGCTACCTGCTTCTATGATGTGCCAAAATGTAACATGTGAGAGAGAGACAGAGAAAGAATGTGAGCATCTCCAAACTGTTTTCATGTGGATATATTGCTTGAGGAAGTTCTCTCTTTAGAGGCATATGATTGCTATCAGAAGTTTGTCAGTAACAGGCAACATTGCAGTGCATTAGAAAAGTATAGAAAAAAATCAGATATTAATGAAAATGCTTTTAATATATATGCGCACAAAACGTAGCTGTAATAATTGAAAATTTATGTTACACATTATGGTGAGATTTTACACATGAAAATGCCAGGAAATTCAAAGTATGGTTCCCCCTCAACTGTAATGAAGCCCCTTCATGCATATGTAATATTTGTTATTACTTCATAGAGTGATAACTTTTCTATCTTAATACATACTGTACAGTATATGCAATTGAAGTTGCAGTGGGAATCATAACTTTAAATGTCCTGATTTTTATCAATGCAAAATCTCAACCATAAAGTTATATATAATATTTTACATTTATATCCTTTTTCATCACTTTTTAAACAGTAATCAAACATTAAAAATAATACAGGTTGGGATCTGAGGATAGAACTTGGCCCAGATCAAAAGTAAATCAATAAGGAATGTTATATTCTATATAAACTGTACATTATTATAATCATTGATTACTTGCAATCAAAATTTTTCAAACTTTGCAAAGTGCACAAAAATGACCAAACAAAATTTAACCAAACTTTCCAAAAATATTTAATTTCATCCTGAAGGAAAATTTGTCCAGAATTAAGTGTCTGGAAATGGGATCACACAAGAAAAGTTCCTCCTCAGCTACATTAAATACATTTTGCATTGCTTTGAATCTATATATGCAACACACTTTTTAGTAAAAAGAAAAGGAGGACTTGTGGCACCTTAGAGACTAACAAATTTATTTGAGCATAAGCTTTCGTGAGCTACAGCTCACTTCATTGGATGCATTCAGTGGAAAACACAGTGGGGAGATTTATATACACAGAGAACATGAAAAATGGGTGTTACCATATACACTGTAAGGAGAGTGATCAGATGAGGTGAGCTATTACCAGCAGGAGAGTGGGGGGAAAAAACCTTTTGTAGTGATAATGAACGTTGGCTATTTCCAGCAGTTGACAAGAACGTCTGAGGAACAGCGGGAGGGGGCACCCAAAGTTCAGCCACCAGGTTTGCCATGACATTATCGGGGATACTGTTCCTGATGGCTTGTAGTCCATCTCTGTGTGGAATGTTGGCGTAGAGGGCTTCTACAACCATAGTGCCCAGGATGGTGTTTTCAGGAAGATCACCGATGGATTGTAGTTTCCTCAGAAAGTCAGTGGTGTCTCGAAGATAGCTGGGAGTGCTGGTAGCGCAGGGCCTGAGGGGGGAGTCTACATAGCCAGACAATCCTGCTGTCAGGGTGCCAATGACTGAGATGATGGGGCGTCCAGGATTTCCAGGTTTATGGATCTTGGGTAGTAGATAGAATATCCCAGGTCGGGGCTCCAGGGGTGTGTCTGTGCGGATTTGTTCTTGTGCTTTTTCAGGGAGTTTCTTGAGCAAATGGTCTAGTTTCTTTTGGTAACCCTCAGTGGGATCAGAGGGTAATGTTTTGTAGAAAGTGGTGTTGGAGAGCTGCCTAGCAGCCTCTTGTTCATATTCCGACCTATTCATGATGACGACAGCACCTCCTTTGTCAGCCTTTTTGATTATGATGTCAGAGTTGTTTCTGAGGCTGTGGATGGCATTCTGTTCTGCACGGCTGAGGTTATGGGGCAAGTGATGCTGCTTTTCCACAATTTCAGCCTGTACACTTCGGCAGAAGAACTCTATGTAGAAGTCCAGTCTGTTGTTTCGACCTTCAGGAGGAATCCACCCAGAATCATTCTTTTTGTAGTGTTGGTAGGAAGGTCTTTGTGGGTTAGTATGTTGTTCAGAGGTGTGTTGGAAATATTCCTTGAGTCAGAGATGTCGAAAATAGGATTCTAGGTCACCACAGAACTGTATCATGTTCGTGGGGGTGGAGGGGCAGAAGGAGAGGCCCCGAGATAGGACAGATTCTTCTGCTGGGCTAAGAGTATAGTTGGATAGATTAACAATATTGCTGGGTGGGTTAAGGGAACCACTGTTGTGGCCCCTTGTGGCATGTAGTAGTTTAAATAGTTTAGTGTCCTTTTTCTTTTGTGGAGACAGCTCCCCAACCTGAAGCAAATACTCACCAGCAACCACACACCACACAACAGAACCACTAACCCAGGAACCTATCCTTGCAACAAAGCCCGTTGCCAACTGAATCCACATATCTATTCAGGGGACACCATCATAGGGCCTAATCACATCAGCCACACTATCAGAGGCTCGTTCACCTGCACATCTACCAATGTGATATATGCCATCATATGCCAGCAATGCCCCTCTGCCATGTACATTGGCCAAACTGGACAGCCTCTATGTAAAAGAATCAATGAATGGACACAAATCAGACGTCAAGAATTATAACATTAAAAAACCAGTCGGAGAACACTTCAATCTCTTTGGTCACTCGATTACAGACCTAGACCTAAAAGTCGCAATTCTTCAACAAAAAAACTTCAAAAACAGACTCCAACGAGAGACTGCTGAATTGGAATTAATTTGAAAACGGGATACAATTAACTTAGACTTGAATAAAGACTGGGAGTGGATGGGTCATTACACAAAGTAAAACTATTTCCCCACGTTTATTCCTCCCTCCCGCCCCCTCCTGCTGTTCCTCAGACATTCTTGTCAACTGCTGGAAATGGCCCACCTTCATTATCACTACAAAAGGTTTTTTCTCCTCCGCTCTCCTGCTAGTAATAGCTCACCTTACCTGATCACTCTCGTTACAGTGTGTATGGTAACACCCATTGTTTCATGTACTCTGTGTATATAAATCTCCCCACTGTATTTTCCACTGAATGCATCTGATGAAGTGAGCTGTAGCTCACGAAAGCTTATGCTCAAATAAATTTGTTAGTCTCTAAGGTGCCGGGTCCTCCTTTTCTTTTTGCAGATACAGACTAACATGGCTGCTACTCTGACACTTTTTAGTGTAATCTATAGCAGTGGTTCTCAAACTAGGGCTGCCGCTTGTTCAGGGAAAGCGCCTGGCGGGCCGGGCTAATTTGTTTACTTGCCGCGTCTGCAGGTTCGGCTGATTGCAGCTCCCACGGACCGTGATTCGCTGCTCCAAGCCAATGGGGGCTGCAGGAAGTGCGGCCAGCACATTCCTCGGCCCGCACCGCTTTCCGCAGCCCCCATTGGTCTGGAGTGGCGAACCGCTGCCAGTGGAAGCCGCGATCGGCTGAACCTGTGGACGCGGCAGGTAAACAAACTGGCCCGGCTCACCAGGGGCTTTCCCTGAACAAGCAGCGGCCCTAGTTTGAGAACCACTGATCTATAGTGACTGATCATTTTATCTCATGTGTTCTGGTAACATAAATCTCTAGCTACAGCAACCCTACTAAGATAGAAAAAGAGAGTGAGTGTGAAAAGAAAGGCAGCTTGTTTTGCAACAACTGCTACATCTGGTGCTGCTGACACTGGGGATAGGGGACCAACCAGAAGGACAGAGAGTATCAGAGAAATACAGTAGAGGTTATGGAGGAAGAAGAGAGGTGTTAAATACATAAATCTGAAAGGTAAGAACTTTAATTCAGAAACCAAATGACCAAAGTTTGCTCAAAGAAGAATACAGGCAGTCCTCGGACTTACGACACAATTGGTTCCTGAAAATTGTGCTGTGAGTCAAAACGTTGTAACTCGGAACCGCAGTACACTCCATTGTGGGACCAAGCATAGTAAAGTTGAAACCAGTTGTCGTAAGTCGAATCAGGGGGTCATTTCAGAAACGTCGTAAGTGCTGTTCATTGTAAGTCGAACATCGTAAAGTCGAGGACTGCCTGTACAGCAAGAGTTAGTCTCAAAAGAAAGACTGCTAACTTAAAATGTATGACAACATTGAATCCTTTCAAAGTTTTTAAAAATATTAACCTGTTATTTAATTTTTCCTCTAATTCATGGTTAAAAATCCAACAAGATTGATAGAGACTACTTCATCTACATTAGTATGCAATATACATTTACCATATGGATGGATGAGTTAGTTTAAAAAAATAATCCCCCAAATCTTTCACCCATTTCTAGAATCTGACTCAAGCCAAACCTTTCATAAGTTCTAAAATATATGGAATATCTCTCTCTCTCTTTTTTTTTTTTTTTTTGCACATTTCCTTGCAATTCTTCCATTTAGACAAAAAAGAAACCAGACATGCCAAAATATCACAAGAAAGGTTGTTCTCACAGCACTTCTGGCACAGATTGGAAATGGTAGTGCTTTGAATTTTGTTCCTATTACATTTTCAACCCAATTTGCTGAGCAAGCAAACTAAAGCTCAGCTTTGGAACATTTTGAGATTTGCCCATTCTGTAAATAATAATTAGTACTTGTATAATGTTTTTAAACTTCTATGTGTTTTACAAACAAATATTTATTCCAACATCCCTGAGAGGTAGATACAATACAGTGGATGTCCTTAAGCTGTTCCCTTTTAATTTGTTGCCATTAAATAAGGCATTAAAAGAACTATTTTACATATAAGGGAATATCAGCTCATATTTTTAATGCCTTACTTAACAGTAAAAGGACACTTTTAAAGTGTGCTCACTGTCAGCATTATTATCTTCATTTCACATATGCACAACTTGAGGCTCAGGTATTAAGTGACTAGTTTACAGCCACAGAGGGAATCAGTACTCTGATTAGAACTCAGAATTTCCTGTATTCCAGTCCAGTGCTCAAACCATAATACCATGCCTATGTCTTATCAATAACCACTGTTCAATTCATCTGTAATTTTAGAAGGATCGATATGTGGCTATTCATCCATGTATTTATATGTCCCTAATCATCATAGAATCTGAATGCTTTCTTGAATCAGACACGATGGGTAAGGTAATATCCTTTAGTGGAGCAACTTCTATTGATCGAAGAGTTAAGCTTTCAAACTACACAGAGCTCTTCTTCAGATCTGGTATACAGGACATTCAGTCTGTATCTTTAAGACCACAGCAACTCAATATCTCATGTCTTCAGATTTCTTATATTATTTTTTGCTTTTGTTCTACCTCACTCTAATATATATCTATGAAGTAGTAATATCCTAACTTGAACTATTTGAAACTATGACCATGACAACTGTTGAAGATATTTAATTTGCTGTATCAAAAGAATGAATGAGTCTTTTCCATTTTGAAAAAAGATCACAGGAAGCTGATGGAACTGTTTAGTTGCCAACTTCTACTACCCATAAAAACTGAATAGTGTTAATGAGATATTTTTGATCACATTCTCCAAACAACAGTTTTTCCAACAATGCCTTGGAAATGCATACAGTATCATTTTAAGGCGTCTTGAAAAGCAAATCTTTGTCAAGATGTTTGTCAAGGTGACTGGAGATAATCTTTGGAAAGTGTGATGATCCTTTTTTAAAAACTCTGGACAATCGGTACCTCTAAGACTGTATGGGATTAATTTTCTCTCTACATCTTTAGTATATTTTTTGGAAGAAAGGAAAGAAATTTACTGCAGAATTCAAGACCTTTATAAAATCTTGAGCTCTAAGGGACAGATATTTACGGGATCTCTACTTTATTTCCTCACTCTTAAATATAAAAACAATTAACAAGCTACATTAAATTATTATAAATGAAAAAGTGACAATTCCTTTCTGTTTTTTCTGTAATCTGTTGTATCTGGATATCACAGCATTTGGTGATATGTTTTGCAATATCTAGGGACAAGTAGGTAGTTTCAGTATTATCTTGCTTTGCTTCTTCATATTCTTAATATCACTTTAAATTAGGTGTGTCGGTTAGAAGTATAAATGTATGCTCAGCAGGTCAACAACAGGCTACCATGCAGGAGTTCTGAATTTGAAGGATATTGCTATGTTACAATGAAATCAGTGTAGGAGAAATATCACGGTGAAGGTTCAGGAAAATAATATTTCCCATGTCCATGAGTCACTGGCCCAAGAAACAACACTACCTTTAGACAAGGCCATGGGGACTAGAAAGAATTAGAAATGAGGAACACATATTTTAGGGTCATTTGAGTATCATCAAGAAGATAAGAAGAAAAGTGGGGAGGGAGAAACAGGAATGTGGGCTGCACAGCCATACTATCTGCTGACACTGCTATGATTAAAAAAGGTCAATTGCCATTTTTATCTCATTTTACAAAAACATAATCCATATTGTACCCTGATATTGCAGTATGTCTGATATTGTATACGACCTTATTAGTTTGAGGCCTCTGCAACACCTGTGGCCCAACAGAGTGACTTGATCGCCAAGTGACAGCCTCAACTTTAAATAGCTTTTATATATTTTTTAATTTAGAACCCGAGCCCGAAGTCAGTTAAAAGACTTACATTCACTTCAGTGGCCTTTGGATCAGACCCTTAATTAACAGGGAAAATGGGATTTGGTCGAGGTAAAAAAATTAAGGTTTAAAATAAATTTGTATTTCTAGTTCAGAAGGAGATTGGAGAACAAATTCTAATCTAAGAGACATGATGCTATTCACCACATATCTCTAAAAATCTATACACAGCATCATACTCAAGATATATGATTATGTTTGCCACACACATGAGATGAGGAAATACATGAAGCAGGGTTGAGAAAGGACCTAGTAACTGCAATCCTGTGATGAGTTCAGGATCTCGCTTTCATTTTTTAAAACTGTGCATCTAGCCCTATTTAGTGAAGAAAACCTTGTCAACATGATCCAAGTATACCCAGTACTGAGAAGACTCTCTGCATTTGCAGATACACTGAAACCAACAGCTCTGAGAGGTATAAACTGCCCAATTCCTTTTACAGGTTGTTAATCTGGTTCTTTGGGGGCCCAAAACAACATCACAGAATGGGACTGTGTGTGTGAGGGGACCTGTCCAAAGAGGAGTGGTGGTGGACCCCCATCAAAGGTTCTTGCATAGGCAGCCCCCTACTACCCTAAGAAAGGACAGGGTCATGGTATGTGTGGTGGGGCGGGGAGGAGGGGTGGAATGTCATGGCACAGCCACTGTGTGGGGAGTTGTCTAAAACCCCAGATCACCATAATCCTGGTGCTGACCTGAGGTATACAATACAATAAAGGAAAGGAATGAACTTACTTTAACAAACTGTTTGAAAAGAAATCTTATTCTAAACAAGAGACCATGGACTGAGTTTAAAGGAAAGGAGCAAACTAGTCTGCAAGACATGAAAATAGAATTTCACAGAATTACACACATGTTTAAATCATGAAGCAAACTGCCAAAGGTATCAATAGGAAAAAAAGTAACAAACATCTGTTCAAAGATGAGTTGGGCAGGATTTGAAGAAAGATGAATCAGAAAGAACACCCAATAGGAAATGTGTATTATAGTTCATGACCCTGCAAACCTTACTAATGATAGATGTCCTTACTCAATGGGGCAAAGTGTGTGAGTAATGATTACTCAGAATAAAGTTTACAGGTTCAGGTCCTAGACACACTTTTCTCAACCTTCTGTTGTGTGTTGCACCTAACTCTGAATAGGTTTTAAAAAAAATGGTAACATTGAAAAAGGAAATCATGTTTCTAGACTCCCTCTTAAGACTGCCACTCTAACCACAGTCACCTGTGCCAATACAAATGGTGACAAGCAGCAGTGGAAATGACTGTTTTTAATTTATTTTAATTGTTCACTCTTTATTGATTTTGATTCTAATGTAAGAAAATAAGTTATATCTCAATGTTTTTCCTTACTCTAATTGTCCTCATACATTTTCTGCATATTGAATTCAACCCTGTTTCACAAACAATAATCAAATCAAGTTAAAAAACAAAAAAGAAAACTTAAACCAACATAACTTCTGTCTTTGCTGCCACAGCATATACTGAATCCAATAAATGTGCAACTATTGAATTAAATTGATAAACTCTTAATAAAGACCCCCTCAATAGCACTGAAAAAACTATGACACAATATTTTTTACAAAATATTATAAAATTAAAGCTGTTTTAAAAAGTCTAAACAAAAAACAGAAAATGCTTTAAGCAAACTTCCCCCCACCCACACACATACATGGAGGGCCCAATAATCTTGCCTGCGTAGAAAAATGAAAGAAAACATATGATACATACATTTTGGCATACCTGAGTTTTAAAACAATGTTTTCCCTTCTGAGTTAAGTATGACATATATTTAATGTAATGTGCGTCCATCTATTTCCTCACTATTAAAACTTGCTGCAGGTGTTATTAATAAAATAAATTTTATTTTTAAAAAGGATGCTATTCTATAAGCTTTGAAGCTCACACATAGTCTAACTTAACCCAGCTTTAGCTCATCTGGTCTTTAAATGACTCCTTTCATGTGGTCAGCCCACGAGCCATACGTACTGCCATTCAATCACCCCACTGTACATCGTCAGTGTGAGGATGATTTGCATGATTTGCATTTCCTGTAGCGTTTGAGCTTCAATGAGCTCTAAGCACCACATACAAAAGAAACCACCGCCAAGTAATGCAAAGATTTTAGTTAAACCAGATGAGACTATTTTAGTCAAAAACAAAAAACAAAAAAGAGAGAGAGAGAGAGAGAGTGTCTCAGGGATATCCTGTTAAATAAGGATTTATTGGTAGGGACTCTGAACCTGAGATGAGTAGTTACATATAAAAGATAAAAGTCATATAAATTCCTTAATAAATCTGGCCCAGCAGAAAGGTTACATGTCAGAAGATAATGCACTGAACTAGAATATTCCATATTCTTCTTCCTGTTCCTCAGATTTTGGCTTCACACTGTGTTATTACTATAATTATTTCATAGGACATACATGGGTTCAGTTAAATTACTTTTCCTACCATACATAGTTAAATTAAGTCTAAATTAAACTAAACCTATTGATTGCTTGTAAAGTTTTTCCCTCCGAAAAAAATCTTGTATTTTAATCACAAATGATCAATAAAAGCTGGAGGACAAAGAACTGTTATAGAAATGGCAATATAGCGGGCTCAGTGAGTAAGTACTAAAGTGAAAAAAAAAGTATCAGAACCTAGTCTACATGAAAAACAGAGACAGATGGGGAGACAGACCTATATGATGCTACAAATAGATGAATATCTTGTAAGGATTTCAACAAATGTTGTAAGATTCAGTCAAAATTTCAAAAAGTACACATTTGCTTATTGTGCTCCTAACTATTTAAGTTCACCTGAAATGCAACCTACAGCATATGTATGAAATATTTCACCAATGTTAACTTTTGACAAGTATAGCAAAATTACAATACATCCCTAAAATCATCATCACTACATAAGCCATTTTCCAAAGATCATTTTGCCTGAAATGCTTTCAGGCAATGGTACAATAAAACCAGAGGAACAAGATTTGAGAAATGCTTCAAAAAATTTATGTCAGTGCCCCAAGTACCCAAATTAAAATTATGAGTGCTTCTTCTAGCCTTGCTATATGTAGTATCATATTGTACAGCACACATCTCTCCATAATGGTTAACATAGTCAATCACTATTTAGACTAAAATATGGTACTATGCCAGTTCAATTGACTGCATCCTACCAGCAAATCAGTAACCATCACATATGCCCTATCACAGTCTAAAAGACATTCTGGTAAGGCACTGAAATCAGCATATTATTATGTTTAAATCTCCCATACCTATTATTTTCACATGAAACTTATTTTAAAAAGCTGTGTTTTAATTTGTCTATATTATTTAAAAAACAAGCAATAGGACTGGCATAAATTACTGAAGATTAAAATTTTGCCCTTGGATACACATGTACAAACCCCACTTACTCCAGTGTGATCTGAGGGGAGACATTCAAGAGAAGAATTTGATCCTATATGTACTTTCTATTTTGTGGTTTCAAAATTTAGAAAGAGAAATTATTACTATGTTAAATAAAATTATTTTTATTTTTTCCCTTAGAATTTCCTTGCATAATGAGTTAACGCCCATTTTTTAAGGACAACTAATCTTAGTATGTAAAGAAACAAATTACATGTATTAACTCTTTGGTTGCTGGATTTCCAGAATATCAATCAAGTAAATGCTTCAATGGAGGTATATACAGTATAAACAAAACTTTTAAAAAAGGTTATCAACACAGCCTTTATTTTTTGTGAGAGCAAAAATCTGTATTTGAACATGCCAAATGGGTCATTAGCCACGTATTTACTTAATTTGTGCACTTAAAATTATGAGCACAAATACATACAGTGCTTTTTTAAAATCCAGCCCCATGACCCTAATCCTGCAGGGTGCCAACAACATTCGGTGAGGCACTAAATTCACTAGGAGTCAAGAGTAGTCACCAGCTCATAGAAAACACTCAGCACCTTGTTGGATCAGTTCCTGAATGTCCAATGCACACAAAGGATTGGACAACATAACTAATAATCTTGCTCATAAACTTTTTGCTTGATTTAACTTAATAAAATGACTACATAAAAATATTGAAGTTAAAATAGTTTTATTAAGAGTAACATTTTATAATCATGACATCTAACGTATGAAACAGATTATTCATGTTGCATACCAGATAAAATGACTTCAGAATATCTGCTGTTTTATTAAGGATTTTTGTTTTACATAAGGAGATTAGAATGCAGTATTATTCAGTATCAGTCTTTCCTAACATTGTTTTTGGTTAGTTTGTTCCTAAGAAACATCAGTATGTTTGAAACTAAAAATAGATGGTTATTTTTAGCTATTTAATCACCTAGAGGAAAGAAACACATTTTGTATTAGTCTTCTTAAATTTACAAAAAAAAATCCGTAATGCACTTTGTGCATATATCATGAAAACCACTGACACACAGCCTTAAGACTTACACAGTATAAGCTGCACTCCTGCTGCAATTCAAGCAAAATGTGTTTTAAAAAGATTCCAGCAACAATAGTCTTATGACTAAATAAGAAACAGAAGCAGAAGCCATGAGCCAAACAGATACCTATCGGTTTCCTTGAGCTTAATCTGATTAAAACATGGCTCTCAAAAACATTAAATAGAATGCCACGTCAGAGAGCAGGCATATGATAAAAATAGTTCATGACAGGAAATCATTATTAAACCAGCATTACTAGTGTATCTGTTGTGGAAATTTCCCTGTAATTTTTCAAGGTTACCCTTATGCTTTTTTTGAGTTGCTTGTTACATTACTTCCCCCAATCTCCAAAAGGTATGAAAGTTTGAGAGGTAAAACAAAACAAAAAATTGCAATTTCCCCACTATATACTGTTCATATACCATTTCAAGTATGCCATACGTCATACTGTAATTCACTAACAAGAAATTGTATAATATTCATAGACAGAAAATAATCCGAAATGGACAAGTGCCACCACCACACAAATACTGTCATATGTCAGAAGAGTAAAAATTTTGAATTCAATTACTTTCATATTGAAAGTATCTTAATGGCTTTTAGAGTGGAAAATACAACACCCTTCTATGAAAAGTTGTTAAAATAAAGATGAAAATTTTTTCCCACAGTCAACTAACCAAAATTAGAAAAACAAAACCTTTAATTGTATACTATCACACATCAACACTGATCTTAAAAAAGCTTACAAAAGTAAAAGTAATAACAGAAACATTACTATTCGTGTTGTTATAAATATTTCTGCATTATTGTACCCTTCGACGGGATTTTTAATAAAACACCAGCTAAAGTCTCCGCATCTTTTATTTTGTCTTGCATTTAATTTCACAGCTCAGAAGGATTATTTTTTTCTTTAAATGAAAAATACTTTTACAAAGGCACAAGTATTCTTTGGCTAGCTTAAATTAATAAAACATATTTTGGCATGTACAAAAGATTTCAACAAGCTTTTACAACCACCCCCAACAAATCTTGGTTTCCATTTTAAATGTCACCAACGTGGGGGGAAAAAACAATTAAATTAGCTATCTTCTCACTAAAATATAATAACCAAGGGAAAAAAAAGCATTTTATCTGTAATGGTGATTCAGACTTCCTTGAAGAAAAGCCCTGTTATATCTGACCATTAATTTGCTGGGTTAACATAGTGTCTTCCCACCAGTCTCTGTTCTTCTCTCCAAAGGCAACTTTCCCCCGAGTAACTTCCCTAGCTATATTATTCAAATATTGACAACTTAGTTTGAAATTTAAAGCCACAACAGTATTAATTATTTGACACTGTCACATCGTGAGACAGACATGATATTTGAGAGAAGGGGAGGAAAATACCACAACTTTAAACAAGAAAAAATACAAACAGTAGACACAGATTGCCCTTGCCCAACTGAACAACTACTGCAGATAGAGGCTTTACCATATGTTCCTACAACTATTTTCCAGGATTCCGTCTCAGACCTGTCTTGGGCACATTTGTCACACAAGAGACCGTTCTCAGGGTAGATCGAATCCATCATGAAACTGAATATGTATCTCATCTACATAGATGTTCAAACTTTGTGAATGTTAAAGATACTCCCAATAGCATGCACAGCTATGAAAGCATGTAGATTCTTCTTCTTCCTATTAATATTCCTCCCACATTAGCAATGGACTATTCAATATAGGAAGTAACCAGCCTATGGCTTTTTTGCACTCACCCTTCCTTTACACAGCAGAAAAAATATCAAAAGGTGTACTACATAAGAATATCAAGATTCAAGATGTTCAAATCTAATTTGGATAAATTCACCCAGTATCAGCGAAAAAAGCCTGAATATTCTTCTCGTGCAGAAAATATCTATCTGCTAGCCAGGGCCTGCTCTAGGTTTTTTGCTGCCCCAAGCAAAAAAATTGCCGCCCCAAGCTCCGAGAGCGCAACTGCAACTGCCCAAGCAAGCAGTGGTGTGGTGGAGGGATAGCTCAGTGGTTTGAGCATTGGCCTGCTAAACCCCGGGTTGTGAGTTCAATCCTTGAGGGGGCCATTTAGGGATCTGGGGCAAAAATTGGGGATTGGTCCTGCTTTGAGCAGGGGGTTGGACTAGATGACCTCCTGAGGTCCCTTCCAATCCTGATATTCTATGATTCTAATGCCGCCCCTGGAATTGTGCCACCCCAAGCTGGTGCCCAGAGCCAGTCCTGCTGCTGGCAAATTCAAAGACCTCCTTTTTGCAACAACATGGAGAATTCACCTCCCAGGTCAAGCTGTATAATGCTCTGGCTTCAAATCCAAACGTTCAGTGCCCTGGATGGAAGGGCTTCTGAAATCAAAACTCCAGATTACTCCCCAAAGTAAGAGGGACCTCTGCAACTGAGATTAAGTAATCTGGAATGGATTCCAAACTGATCTAGAGATAGCCAAAGAAAAATGAAACAGCCCATCCCTGGGAATCAATCAACTTTCTCGTCTCCAAAACCTTGCAACCAGGTAGTTCCTTAAAGTGTGGACTGGGCAAACCAGTGGCTCCCTCTGCTTCGTGAATTAATCAAATTCTATCAATCCTTCTCAAGAAACACTAGGGTATTATGCAATAACCATAGTTTACACAAGCCTTTAAATCCTAGAAGGGGTACCCTGTTTTCAGAATCCACAGCTAGTTTCCTAATTTGAAAGAGTGCTGATAAATTAGAGAGGCAGGCACTATGATAATACAATTAATAATAATGATTTGTATTATTTATCATTGAAATAACTAATTCTTAAGATAGACATTGAGACAACCTAAATTAACCAGAAGTGACCACAGAATAGGCATGCTTGAACAACACAGAGACAGCCATCTTGGCCAATTCAAAATCCTTACTCCTTTAAACTCTCCTAGAACCACGTCAGCTATCCTTATATCACCCTATGGAATTGGATATGGTAGGGGTGGAAATATATGTAATCTTGTGGGTCCCTACAGCAAAAACGTGCCGCGGACAGGGCAGGGTGGAGGATGCTGCAGTAGTTTCCCCTGACCTGCGGCTTCTGCTGGGGATGGGGGCAGCCTGGGGCCCCCGGATCTGGGCCCCATGGCTAATCCACCACTGAAGCCAGTGACAAACGTGAACTCCTGGATCACTATAACCGTCTTTTCATGGAATCACAGACAGTCCCCCTAGACTTTCTAATCTATCTTGCCACCAGGCAAGAAGGATTTAGTGATAAACGGTCACTTACACCAAAAATCACAATATATTCAGGTTGCTTCCAGACCCAAGAGAACAGTCACTTACCCCAGATCAATTGGTATCCTAGATCTTACACCAAAGACAACTCTTCTAGCCAATCCTGTAATAAACTACCTAAAGGTTTATTAACTAGGAAAAAGAAATAAAGTTATCTACAGGTTAAAGCAAGCAAACATATACACACAAAGGAATTGCAATCTAAATCCTAAAAGTGATAGAGTTGTAGAGATCTGTCTATTCAAAATATCTTCCACGGAGGACCCAGAGGCAACCCCTGCGGATCTCTGACTTCAGTTTAATATCTCTGGCCCTGTGAAAATTCAAACAGCAAAAGAGATAAAAAATCTTCATGTCAACTATTTTTATTTCCCTTTTCCAGCATTCAAGTCGATGGATAAGGCCTTCTGCATGTACTTCTCCATGAGTGGATGTCGCAGTTAACAAAGCTTTTGTCTTATAATGGCCGACTTAATTTTTTACAGTCCTTTTGGATGGCTGTGGGGCACAATTCTGGTGCCTGGGTTCACAAATTCAGAGCAAACATTTTCAAAGTTATAAAGCAAATCTTGCATATTTCCTTATAGCATAAGAATGGCCATACTGGTTAAGACCAAAGGCCCACCTAGCCTAGCATCCTGTCTTCCGACAGTGGCCAATGCCAGGAGCCCCAGAGGGAATGAACAGAACAGGAAATGATCACGTGATCCATCCCCCGTCACCCATTCCCAGATTCTGGCAAACGGAGGCTAGGGACACCATCCTTGCCCATCCTGGTTAATAGCCATTGGTGGACTTATCCTCCATGAATTTATCTAGTTTTTTTTTTAACCCTGTTATAGTCTTGTCCTTCACAACATCCTCTGGCAAGGAGTTCAACAGGTTGACTGTGTGTTGTGTGAAAAAATACTTACTTTTGTTTGTTGTAAACCTGCTGCCTATTAATTTCATTTGGTGGCCGCTATTTCTTGTGTTATGAGAAGGAGTAAATAACACTGCCCTATTTACTTTCATAGACCTCTATTATATCCCCCCTTAGTTGTCTCTTTTCCAAGCTGAAAAGTCCCAGTCTTATTAATCTCTCCTCATATGGCAGCCATTCCATACCCCTAATCATTTTTGTTGCCCTTTTCTGAACCTTTTCCAATTCCAGTATATCTTTTTTGAGATGGGGCGAACACAACTGCATGCAGTAGTCAAGATGAGGGCGTACCATGGATTTATACAGAGGCAATATATTTTCTGTCTTATTATCTATCCCTTTCTTAATGATTTCCAACATTCTGTTTGCTTTTTTGACTGCCGCTGCACATTGAGTGGATGTTTTCAGAGAACTATCCACAATGACGCCAAGATCTCTTTCTTGAGTGGTAACAGCCAACTTAGACGCCATCATTTTATATGTATAGTTGGGATTATGTTTTCCAGTGTGCATTACTTTGCATTTATCAACATTTAATTTCATCTGCCATTTTCTTGCCCAGCCACCCAGTTCTGAGAGATCCTTTTGTAGCTCTTCGCAGTCTGCCTGTGACTTAACTATCTTGAGTAGTTTTGTATCATCTGCAAATTTTACCACCTCACGGTTTACCCCTTTTTCCAGATCACTTATGAATATGTTGATAAGGCCAGGACCCAGTACTATTTTCCTCTCTCCATTCTGAAAACTGACCATTTATTCCTACCCTTTGTTTCCTATCTTTTAACCAGTTACCAGTCCATGAAGGAACCTTCCCTCTTATCCCATGACTTCTTACTTTGCTTAAGAGCCTTTGGTGAGGGACATTGTCAAAGCTTTCTGAAATCTAAATACACTATATCCACTGGATCCCCCTTGTCCACATGCTTGTTGATACCCTCAAAGAATTCTAGTAGTTTGGTGAGGCATGAGTTCCCTTTACAAAAACCATGTTGACTGTTCCCCAACAAATTATGTTCATCTATGTGTCTGACAATTTTGTTCTTTACTTTAGTTTCAAACAGTTTGCCTGATGCTGAAGTCAGGCTTACCAGCCTGTAATTGCACGGGGTCACCTCTGGAGCCCTTTTTAAAAATTGGCATCACATTAGCTATCCTCCAGTCATTTGGTGCAGAACCTGATTTAAATGATAGGTTACAGACTACAATTAGTAGTCCTGCAATTTCACATCTGAGTTCCTACAGAACTCTTGAGTGAATACCACCTGGTCCTGGTGACTTATTACTGTTTAGTTTATTAATTTGTTCCAAAATCTCCTCTAATGACACCTCAATCTGGAACAGTTCCTCAGATTTGTCACCTAAAAAGAACAGCTCAGGTTTGGGAATCTCCCTCACATCCTCAACTGTGAAGAACAATGCAATGGAAATTAATACATGCAGCAAATTATAAGCATTTGATAGAGTCTAAACACTAAATACATTCTTGTAAGATTAATACCTATTCTGAACAAAACTAACACATAGGTGAGCTGGCTTGGTTTCCAGTTATGAGTTTGTCAATTCTTAGCTAACACCTACAGCCTTGGCACTTGATTTACCAGCATCAACTATACATAAGCAACACGTACAATAATGGATTCTAAATTAGTTGTTACCACCCAAGAAAGATCTTAAAATCACCATGGATAGTTCTCTGGAAACTTCAGATCAATGTGCAGCAGCAGTAAAAAAAGAAAAACACTATGTTAGGAACTATTAGGAAAGGGATAGAAAGTAAGACAGAAAATACCATATTGCCACTATATAAATCCATGGCACCTACACCTTCAATACGGTGTCCAAGTCTGGTGGTCCCTGTCACATAAAGAATATAGAGGAACTGGAAAATGTTCAGAGAAGGGAACAAAGATGGCCAAGAGTTCGGAACGGCTTTCATATGAGGAGAGACTCAAAAGATTAAGGCTGTTCAGCTTAGAAAACAGAGGACTGAGGGGGGATATGATAGAGGTCTATAGAATAATTAATGGTGTGGAAAAAATTAATAAAGAAGTGTTATTTACTTTTTCACACAATACAAAAACCAGGGGTCACTTGATGAAATTAAAAGGCAGCAGGTTTAATACAAACAAAAGAAAGTACTTTTTCCACACAACAAGCCTGTGGAACTCATTGCCATGGGATGTTGTGATGGCCAATAATATAACTGGGTTCAAAAAAGAATTGGATACGTTCATGGAGGATAAGTCCATCAATGGCTTTTAGCTTAGATGATCAGGGACGCAACCCCATGTTTGGGGCTCTGACTACCAGAAGCTGGGAGTGGAAGACAGGGGTGGATCGCACCATAATTGCCCTGTTCAGTACACTTCCAGTGAAGCTCTGGTAGAGGTCACTGTCAGAGACAGGATACTGGGCAAGATGGACCATGGTCTAACCCATTATAGCAGTTCTTATATAAGCTATAACTGATGCACTATTTAAGAGTTCAGGACTGATTCCAGTGCTAATTTTGTCTATATTACAAAAATAATTTTAGGGCTGGATTCAGAAGAAATCAATTCTGAAATGTCTTAATCAGCAGGCCAACCAATATACCCTTAAAACACTGTAGCAGGGAATTGTAGAGCTGTTTGTGAGAAGAAATGCTCATGTAAATTAGTTCTCTGAATGTTAAATTCACCCCATTCTTGGTCCATCTATTAACTTCCCCACATCAACTCCAGTCAATGGGAGTCAAGATGCAAGCGGCGTAATTGAAGGAGAACAGGTTTAAAGTGTACATTTCAGTTTGTCAGTAGGTACAAGGCAGACAGAAGTTATGTCTGGCATTGTAAATAGTATGATATAGTGTGTTTCCTTCTGAAATAAAATCTAATTTCAGCATTCTTGCAACTACGCTAACATAGTATAGCTATAACAAGCAAAGTTCTCCTTCAAAGAAAATTTAGGAACCCTTTCACTTTAAAGAGAAAAGTTCTTTGTTACACCATACCTTGAAATTCATCTCATCTTCCTGCATAATTTTAATATCTTTAGCACCATTTATCTGAATGTACTTGGCAGATAAAACTTTTAGCTGTTTTTTTAAAATGAAATTGATTACCAAGAAATTTCTGCATATGCACAGTTTAAAATAATTCTATTCCTCAGGGTTTAAACATAGAGATGTTGCTATGCATGATAACTGTTTCATGTTAGTGAGTTACAACTATTCTGTCACGAGTATGAAATGCATTTGTTCAGAAAAGCCAAAGGCACTGTCAAACCTGCAGCAATCTCAGAACAGGAGGAAAAAATGCCTGCGAACTAGCTGCTACTAGGTAATGGTTCCATTTATCATTCTTAAATTTCATCTTTAATTAAAAATGGGATATTCTTTTCCATAAATAAAAAAATTGCAGATGTTCTCAGATTATCCCTTTTTTAAAAAAAATTCTGCCTTACATGATATACATAGCATCATATATAGAGAAGAATTATTCAGTTGAGTATGGTTACATCACTAAATTTGTTCCAGGCAGAAGACTTTTAACAGTATCCCAAATAAATAAATAATATCTTTATGATACAGAAAACCTGTTATTCAGTTTAAAAGAAATATTGTTATGGTGCTTAGAGGAAATACAAGATAACTAAACTTTTAGCAGAAATATCCTTTAACCTTAACAAAAGAAAATGTTTAAATAAATGCTTCTTACTGATTGGCCTTGATTATCCTCTCACAGTGGGGTAACTCACCATTTTAAACACTGTGAAGTGGTTACACTGATGTAAAGTTAGTGTAAACAGAAGAAGAATTAGGCCCTCTGTGGATATATCTTTCTTTCATCCTAACAATTATTACAAATTATGCTGATAGTAGGTCTAAACTTCTCCTACTAACTCAGCTGCAGAATGGAAATCACATATTATTCTCACTTCTAGTTCTTATTAGACGGGGATATAAACTTCAGTAGGCAAGATGTAAAGTCGAGATTAAGACAGATAAGAGGAAATCTGAAGAACAAATAGCCAAGAATATAAAGACAAACAATAAGAAATTCCTTAAGTGCATCTGAAATAGAAAGCTCTCGTTGTTGTCACTGGGTCTGCTAGACCACCAGAGTGTAAAGCGGGCAATCAAAGGGAACAAGGAGACTGCAAAGAAACTAAATGATTCGTTTGTGAAGATCTTCATTATAGAGAATGATGAGGAAACACCTATCCTGGCGTTGCTTTTTTACAGGTAGTGAAGATGAGGCACTGTCAGAGATAAATCAGATAAAAGGAAAATGGTGGGTATACTTTATTTAGACTTTCAAAAGGCTTGTAATAACGTTACTCACAAAAAGCTATTAGGAAAACAGGGTAATAGCAGATATACCATGAGCCTGGTCAGCACATAAGTTGGAAATACCTAAGGAAATCAGAAGGTGCTAAAGAACTTGTATTAGTGACTGATTAAATGGCATCGTCTCTCTAAGTCAGAACTGAAACAATATGTTAGCATGATATTAGGTGGCATTGTGCTGTCTGGAGTGCTATTTTCCAGATTAAATGTAAAACTGAAATCCTGGCCACTTGTGGTCACTAAAAAGACCCTAGCACTTTTGTGAAGAGCAGAGATGCTAGCCACGGTATTCTACCCCAACTCCAATGTGGGTAAAGTATATTCTGCTTACTTATCTTCCCTCTTTGGTTTTAACTGAATACAGTTCACTTCCTGTCCTCAACTAATTTGCAGTGTTGCTGTATGCTGTCTGACAGATACTGGATTTCATTCCAGATGTAACTATACTTTGCTGGGGGGGAAAGTAATTTATATAATACAATAGGCATCAGAAAAAAATCAAAAAGGGGCAAAAGGCTTTAATACAGGTGTCTGGGATAGCCACTAATCAATGAAGAAGCCGCAACTGATTTATGCAGGTCATTCCAAATTAGTGCCAGTAACATCTCTGTATCATACCACAATATATGATGTATATGCTGTATATTTTACAGAAAAAAATTACTGGGAATGTTTCGACAATTTCAAAATTTGTATTGGCACTAGTTTGTGTCATTTTCTTCTAAAGCCAAGTGTGTTAGACACTATGAGTCCAAATATTCAGGCTATGAAGGACAGAAAAATTAGATGACTAATAGAATTTTAAAACCTCGAAATATTACCTAACGTAGATTTTTCTTTGCATAATGTTGCAATTTTAAGATCCATTTTATTGGGATCTTCCTGCGTTGGATGCAAAGTATATATTATTAGAAAGCTGGGCCTCTCTCATTTCCAACTGTCTAAAGCTCCCAAAGAGGGTTGCCAAATTTCTAATGGCAAAAAAAAACAGTTACCTTTCGTAACTGTTGTTCTTCGAGATGTGTTGCTCATGTCCATTCCATTCTAGGTGTGCACATGCCCAGTCATTGGAGACTTTTGCCTTACTGGTATCCATAGGGTCGGCTGTGGCACCCTCTAGAGTGCCATGCTAATAGAATCATCGAATATCAGGATTGGAAGGGACCTCAGGAGGTCATCTAGTCCAACCCCCTGCTCAAAGCAGGACCAATCCCCAATTAAATCATCCCAGCCAGGGCTTTGTCAAACCTGACCTTAAAAACTTCTAAGGAAGGAGATTCCACCACCTCCCCAGGTAACGCATTCCAGTGTTTCACCACCCTCCTAGTGAAAAAGTTTTTCCTAATATCCAACCTAAACCTCCCCCACTGCAACTTGAGACCATTACTCCTTGTTCTGTCATCTGCTACCACTGAGAACAGTCTAGAGCCATCCTCTTTGGAACCCCCTTTCAGGTAGCTGAAAGCAGCTATCAAATCCCCCCTCATTCTTCTCTTCCGCAGACTAAACAATCCCAGTTCCCTCAGCCTCTCCTCATAAGTCATGTGTTCCACATGTGGCCAGGGAGACTCCACACACTGCCTTCATGCTCGCAGGCACAGCCCCCGCAGCTCCCAGTCATGGTGCCCAGCCAATGGGAGCTGCAGAGCTGATACTCGGGGCAGGGGCTCTATGTGGAGCCTCCCTGGCTGTCCATATGTCTTGGGGCTGCAAGGACCTGGCGGCCTCTTCTGGGAGCCACTCGGAGCTAGCGCAGGCAGGGAGCCTGCTTTAGCCCCAGGCCCCTGCTGCACCGCTGACCGGACTTTAAACAGCCCGGTCAGTGGTGCAGACCTGAGTTGCCAGGGTCTCTTTTCGACTATGAAGTCTGGTCGAAAACCAGACATGTGACAACCCTACTCCCAAATGTTTTGCAAGATATTGTACCTCAAACCTATACTGGTCCAAGAGTAAACAATGCGTTTCCTGCACCTCAGGCCAGTATAATTTTGGAGAATAATTCTGCATTTGGAGGAAAAGATGGAACACTTGTATTCTTGTCTTTAAAGAAATACAAAATGTGTCTGTTTGAAGCTGAACAGAGGTTTGAAATATAAGTAGTCCTGGCTCTGGCAGATTATTGATCAACATGCAGTTAGGCAACCCCATGTCCATGATAAATAAATTATAGAGATATTTAATATAATGCATCACATGATATCTCCACCCTATATCCTATGTGTATACAGTATATTTAGGGAAGACATGATGGTGTGATTCATTATAAAGTTTTATTAACATGGTTTCTGGGATGTCCACATTATTCAGGACAAGCAAAGCCCACCAAATTCATGCCTTTAAGACCTTTACAGTATACCACACCAAACATTCTACATATGTCCATACATTACAGAATAAACTATTTACTATTTCCGAATTTTAAACCTCCTAACATTTATTCGCTTTGTCATCTACCTCTGCCAGTAAGCTCAGGTAGAAAATAACAACGTACATTTTGGAAAATTCTAAAATGATCTAAATAGTTTTTCTGGACATAATAATGAAGAGGTTGTAGGCCAGTGTGCTCAAAATGGAGGTGGCAGTGCAGTGGTGAGAAAATGGTTGTTAGAGGATGCACTGACCTCCTCAAAATAAAACAGTTCTTTCCTGCTAACTTCTTCGAGCAGATGGGTGAATCTAGTCCTTGGGTATCTTAGTGGACAGCTCATTGAGGACATCTACTCAATGCATAACTGTGGTCAAAAAATCATTATTAAAAAGTTAGGATGAAGTAAGGAGGGAAAGCAAGAGAGGAATACAGAAAATATTACAGTGCCTTTCTGTATGTTAATGGTATAGACTCATCTTGTATACTGCATTCAGAATTAACCAACTCATCCAAAGAAAGACAGGCAGACATAGTAAGTATACAGAGAAAGTGATTAGAAGCATGGGAGAATACTTTAATACAAGTGGAAATTATGAAAAATAGAACAATTATTTCTGGAAGACTTTACATTTTCACACATTTCATTAACCTGCACAACTCTCTGCCACAGGATGTTATTGAGGGAAGTAGCTTAATCAGATGTGCAAAAGGATTAGACACCTATTAATATGAATAGTATCTGCATTTGTACTAGCCATGGTAAAATTAGACAAGTTATTCATTTTTATGATTCCAGATTTACTCTGGGGTCAGGAAAAAAAATCCCTCCATATATTACTTTAAAACTATGTGGGAAGGCCACTGTGTTAGGCCTTGTCTATGTCAGGACTGTAGCTACACTGATGTCATTCCACCAGTGTCAGAGGGTTTAGTCTGTATCAACAAAAACACATGAGGAGTCCAGTGGCACCTTAAAGACTAACAGATTTATTTGGGTATAAGCTTTTGTGGTTTAAAAAAAGCCACTTCTTCTGATGCATGGAGTGAAAATTACAGATGCAGGCATAAATATACTGGCACATGAAAAGAAGGGAGTTACCTCACAAGTGGAGAACTAGTGTTGACAAGGCCAATTCAATCAGTGTGGACATGGTCCACTCCCAATAATTGATGAGGAGGTGTCAATACCAAGAGAGAGAAAATTGCTTTTGTAGTGAGCCAGCTACTACCAGTCCCTATTCAAGCCCAAATTAATGGTGTTGAGTTTGAAAATGAATTGTAGCTCTGCAGTTTCTATTTGCAGTCTGTTTTTAAAGTTTTTTTTTTGCTGAAGGATGGCTACTTTTAAATCTGTTATTGAATGTCCAGGGAGATTGAAGTGTTCTCCTACTGGCTTTTGTATGTTACCATTCCTGATGTCTGACTTGTGTCCATTTATTCTTTTACACAGAGACTGTCTGGTTTGGCCAATGTACATGGCAGAGGGGCATTGCTGGCACCTGATGGCATATATCACATTATAGATGTGCAGGTGAATGAGCCCCTGATGTTGTGGCTGATGTGATTGGGTCCTCTGATGGTGTCGCTAGAGTAGATATGGGGACAGAGTAGGCAATGGGGTTTGTTACAGGGATAGGTTCCTGAGTTAGTGTTTCTGTGGTGTGTAGTTGCTGGTGAGTATTTGCTTCAGGTTGGGGGGCTGTCTGTAAGTGAGATTGGCCTGCTTCCCAAGGTCTATGAGAGTGAGGGCTTGTTTTCCAGGATAGGCTGTAGATCGTTGATGAGCACTGGAGAGCTTTTAGCTGGGGGCTGTACGTGATGGCCAGTGGTGTTCTGTTATTTTCCTTGTTGGGCCTGGCTTGTAGTAGGTGACTTCTGGGTACCCATCTCGCTCTGTTAATCTCTTTCCTCACTTCCCCAGGTGGGTATTGTAGTTTTAAGAATGCTTGATAAAGATCTTGTAGGTGCTTATCTCTGTCTGAGGGACTGGAGCAAATGCAGTTGTATTTTAGGGCTTGGCTGTAGACAGCAGATCATGTGATGAGTCCTGGATGGAAGCTGGAGGCATGTAGGTAAGTATAGCGGTCAGTAGGTTTCTGGTACAGTGTGGTGTTTATGTGACCATCACTTATTTGCACGGTAGTGTCCAGGAAGTGGATATCTTGTGTGGACTGGTCCAGGCTGAGGTTGACCGTGGGGTGGAAATTGTTGAAATCCAGGTGGAATTCTTCAAGGGCCTCCTTCCCATGGGTCCATATGATGAAGGTGTCATCAATGTAGTGCAAGTAGAGGAGGGGCACTAGGGGACGAAAGCTGAGGAAGCGTTGTTCTAAGTCAGCCATAAAAATGTTGGCATACTGTGGGGCCATGCAGGTACCCACAGCAGTGCCACTGACTTGACAGATAAGTTGTCCCCAAATCTGAAATGGTTGAGGGTCAGGACAAAGTCACAAAGCTCAGCCACCAGGTATGCCGTGGCTTCATCAGGGTTACTGTTCCTGACAGCTTGTAGTCCATCCTTGTGTGAAACACTGGTGGAATATTCCACCAGTGCAATCCCCCAGAGTACGTCATGGCCAGGTTGTGGGCAGCCAAGCCTAGTAGTCAGAGCCAGAGTCCACAGTCATGAAACAGAAGTGAAGAGTCAGCTAGATCAGGAAAGCAGGAGACAAACTGGAGATCAGAACCACCAATTAGATTCCAGGAGTTACACTAGGTCGGAATGTCAGGTGATCAGGACTGAGAGTAGGAGGCACATAGTTGAGAGCAGGGTGTAGCCCAGTTGTTTAGATAACTTCCAGTTCCTGCCGCTTGCTTAAGTACAGCCAGCATCCAGTCAACCACTCTGGGATTCTGCCAATCAGACCTCAGGGGCACAGCCCCACACTGGAGCTGGGCTTCATGGGTCCCAGGTAAGCAATTGTCAGCAAGCTGCCAGGTGGACGGGTTGGAGCGTGGCTTCTCCCATGAACCCTGAGGACCTGGGATTGAGACCTGTGGATCATGAGATCAGATGCATTGCACTGAGGTAAATCATCACTTGCACCAAAGTAGTCTAGCCCAGTGGCTTAAAAACCTCAGGTAGACTAGCCCTTAGACAGAATAGTTGATTATCCTAACAGGCTCCTGGTCTGTTCTGGTCTCTAAGTGTTTGATCCAAAGCCCACTGAATTCAGTGGAAAGACTCCCATTAACTTTAATGGTTTTTGGACTAAGCCTGTGTTAAGAGAGTGAAAACCATAAAGTTCATGTGGACATCATAACACAGTTTGCATTCCATAAAAATACTTTTCACTATATACTATTCACAAAATCCAGCCAAGTCTTAAGTACATATTAAGAAAGCTAGATATTCATGCCACTGAAAAATGAAGCCGTTAATCCAAATAATGAACAGTTCAAGTAGCTGACAAAAAATTGCAAGATTTATATTTTTAGGTTTAAAATAATTTGTAATTAGGAAAGGAGCAACACTGATTTCAAATATCAAGAATGCTCTGGTTATAGGGCACAGATTGGAAGATTTGCTCCTTTTCCCTTGAAACATAAAACAAGCATTATGAACTGAAATGAGGATAAAATCAAAAAGATATCACATTCTTTATAACATAGTACAGTATATGTTTGTAATTTGAAAACAGAAACTAAACCAATGACTAATCTAGAAATTAAGTAGATACAAGACATCAGTTCAAGAGGATAGGTAAAATACGTATTAAAATGATAAGTGTGGAAATACTGAATCATAATGCAGGATTTCATTAGACTTTACTCAGAGCAATGTAAATACCAATACTTTAGCTGATACATAAAATATATTTTAGGTTAAAAAAAGGGGGGGGAGAGGGATTTCCCCAGGTACTCTAAAAATCATAAAAAAGAAGAAAAGCAGAAAAGCTACAGTTATATATCACACAGGTGACTGGATTCCATATCAGCACTCTAACTAGATCCAAAACCCATTGACTAGAATATAATTTCTGCTACTATTAATTACAACATGCGTTCTGGGTCTCGACATGTCAAGTAATAAAGGGCCCTCATAAGAATGCAATCATCAAAAAAAAAATAATGAAGGGATAGTGTGTAACTTCATATCAGGAAGCTAACGTTAGCTACTAGACCTCTTTCTAGGGCCAAGCAGATGATCCTATTCATTAACTTTCTGCCACACAACTGGGATAAAGTTTGGGATGACCAGGAATGAAAATCGCAGGATAAATTAGCTTTAGAAGATAGAATTAGCTTTAAAATAAGAAAACAGCCAACAGCAAATGCCTTCCCCCCTCCCCCTACAATTCCAAAATCTTATATTGAGGATCTGATTTTGATCTCACTTACAATTTTACACCAGTACAATTTTACTGACTTCAAAGGAGCTACTCCTGATTTACAGCAGTACAAGATCAGAATCAGGGCTTTTCATGCATGTTGAACAAATTAAAGAATAAAACTTTTTTGGAGTGAAGTCTGTGAGGGGGTTTATACAGAAAAAATGTAAAGAAATCCTGTCACTGTTAAAATGAATAGCTACCATCTGTCAGCATTTTATCTTAGGCAAAGTTGATTAATGCAAAATGAATGCTTAAGATCACATTGCTGTCTGCCTGAATAATTTTCAGGTAGTTCAGTTCTAAAATTATTACTCCTATTTTCAAACATAGTTTTACTTTTTAATTTTCTGTTCAAAGTCCTCAGTTGTCAGACTTAGGAAAAAAGATCATCCATTTCTAATGCTGTGATACTGAACTAGTGCCCAAAGAGTAAGGACTTTGCTTTTGGCTGCTTTGTGCTGCTCCTGCAGCAGGGCAGTTAATCTGCCCTAAGAGGGCAGCTGGGAATTTCACCTCCATGGCAGGCTTCACATAAACATCACCAACAGCCTCTCCCAATAATACTGAAAACTAAGCTTACAATTTGGACTAGTCTCATTTTGGGTATAGAAATAGATGGCTATGCTATTGGCCTCATTAACAATAATCTGTTCCAAATGACTGTGTTTTTGGCCTTTGCCATTTATTGTAAAAGTTACCTTTATGTACACTTTATTTCAAAACTGAAATTTCAATGATAAATTGTCTCGCTACACAATTTAACGTATGTTAGCCTTTCACAGTCTTTAACAATGGGGTTTGTTTGTTCATATGTAAGAGTTCACATCAAAACGTTTAGTAGAAATTGTCAGTCTTGTATTCAGTTGTTTGTATTCCTTCTGTATTTCACTTTAAACAACAAAATTATCAGAAGAAAGACTTCTAGTAAAATTAACTTCATCCTCCAAAAGCCCAGGCCTACACTTACGCCACCGCTATGGACTAATCATATAGTCCCACCACGAGAGACAGAGTTGGATGCCTCACTTCCATTTGAGCCTTCAAAAACCCCAGGATGTACACCTTAAAGATTATTTCACTTGGCTATCCAGAAAATATTACGGATCCAATCTTACTAATGCTACTCAGGTAAGTAAATTTCAGTACATGAATAATTCCATTGATTTCAATGGGATTGCTCATAAACTAAGTTACTCACCTGCATAAGAATTTGCAAGTTCAGGGATTAAAATAATATTTTAAATATAATGTTTTGGAAATGTCAGTACATTAGTTTGTAAAAAGTTTAGTCTATAAAATAGATATTTTTTCTTGTAGAATGGTAACAGAACATATGAGATCTAAAATGCTCACTGGTATAACTAGCAGCGTTAGTTTTCAGATGTCTAAAATAAATGTGGGTTATATAAATAACATTATGTATGATCCAATAGTACACCCTTGGACTGTTTTATATGTTGGTGGATATTACATCCATCAGATTTTTTTTCACAACTCCATTCATTAAAAATAATTTTCCCCTCAGTAAAAGTGTAATAAGCATACAGTTTGTCTTTTAAAATACAGCTCCAGAAAGCTGGGTAGAGGGCTCAGCCAAAGAGTTAAAAAAAAAAAAAAAAAAAAAGTTTTGCGGCATGGAACTGTGTTTTCAGACTGCCAATCAGAGAAAAGCTGTTTTAAGCCACACATCCCCTTCAAAATTTCTCCTCTGGCTGATTTCTTTTGAGTCAGCCTGGGAAAAAGGCACTCCCTATGTTAGAAAATTGAGAGAGACACTGAGCATGCTCTAATGCAGAGATCAAAACAGAAGCCTGTTCTTCATAATTGCCCTTTTACTGTACCTCCCAGACTGTGTAGTTTGGAATTTGCCCTCTGGAAACTGTACTATTTCTCCTGATGTGAAGGAAAGAATCACTGAGATCCATCCATCCCCGTTTTCTCCCAGAAACCAGAAAAGTAATGAAGAGAAATGCCCCACCCTACCACGCAGAAACAGACAGAAGAGAGACAAGAAAAGGGGACATTTCAGAAACTGGGGAAGTGAATTGAAAAAGCCTACTCCCTTTTGCATGGTGGTGGAGGAGAAGGAGGGAGAAGAAGAAGAAGAGCTACATTGTCTGTAATGGAGTTGTAAAGATGGAGTATCTTGAATTGATGCAAATTCAACACAGACATCTCAGGTCAGGTCAGAGCATTGTGGAATGATCATACAGGTCTCTGCAAAGCAATTCTATGAAGTAAGTTCTTAAAAGTTGAGTACCACTGCTCTAGTACCTCAATCAATTAGTCATCTTCAGGTTTACTACCTAAATCCACTGGGATTGACGCAAGGGCTCTTTTCCTGCCTGATCTTCATCAAGACTTTGTCTTTCTTTAAGGAGGCAAATGAAGATTTGTGCTGGCTTAACTAGAGAATGTAGTATTTAACTGAGCCCTGCATATCTGGCTGTTTTTTCTTTCCTCTGTAGAAAATCATCTACTTTGTGTCTGGGAGGTCATATAACCTTCTCAGAGTTGCAAATAAACTACACCCCTTGGGGCCCCTATGTGCTGTGCCTTACCCTATGAGAACTGAAAGTGTCATCTCAATGCCCATCTCTTCAACATTTTTATTTCCAGGTGACTCCTAGAGGTCCTTCCTGGAAACACAAGGTGCTCGCTACCTACCAAGTCACCAGGCCACACAATTTACAACTTAGGTTAAAAGCAATAAGACTAACTTCATTCCTTATAACTGATTCAACTTTTAAGATTTCCTCAGGAGACTGCATGTCTGCTCTCTGATAAGAAGACATGAGCAAACTGTTACCACTGAACCTGACTGGTCACAGTAAAACTCCTGAATTTAAAATCCAAGACCACTGAGACCACTGCTTCAAAAGCACTTTTTAGACTTTTATTTAGCTTATTTAATAATATCTGAGCACTAGTTGGTGTGCTATCCTTTCCATGATTAGCAATAGCAATATTATTCTCAGGAGCATATACTAGTGCTGTATAGATTTATATCAATATTGTTGGACATATAAACAACCCTTTTACATAAACATCAACATCCTGAATAAAAGATAAATCTTAAAAGATAAATGGACAAAGAACATTAAAAAAATCTTGGCAATACTCAATTACAAAGTGGTTCTGGATTTGAAACATTTGCGACCCTACTTTTTCATCGGACACACACACTGTAACAAAATATTTATGAAATGTTATTGATTTCTATTGAAGATTTCACATGGAAGTAAAAGCAATTCTTGATCTCAGGGCAAACGAGTCACAAATAATGTCAATATATGCAAATTTGATGTTTTCTATCACCTCTCCAGAACTCTTTAAGAAATATTTAAAAGTCTCTCTCTAAATATATCTCTCAAAGTTTCCAGGATGCAGTTCCACTCTCTTAATTCAGAGTCTCAACAATTTACTACTGAATGGAAAGCAGAGCCTAGTATTTGCTAGATGGGTGTTTGAATGACAGTTAACAAGAAGTAACAGATTCAAGGTTGTTGCCCACTAGGAGAAAGCAGAGTTAACCTTATAAGACAACTGATGCATTTATACTTTCATTTAATAGAACGATATCTGAAACATTCAACTACAAACCAAACATAAGAAAATGTGCAAGTAAAGTAGTAAGTACCTCTAATCAGTTTTCCTCTCATCAATCACAACAGCACTTGTTCCTAATTATTTTATCTTGCATACGATACAGTACATACCCTTTTTAATACTGTATCTTTGTGAACTTTGACTATTTTATTCTGTGTGATCTAACACTAACAACAGCGGCAAAGAAAACACTTTCTCCTCTTTAAGATGCTCTATTGGTTAGTTCAGATTTATTTGTTGTCAGTGAAGGTTATATTTGCACATAAGCCTATGACAGATTGCAAGTTTTTTAACTTTGAGCAAGTTTTCAAGCTGCTGGTATTTTTTCTTAAGATGTAGGTTACTTGACAAATTGGAGTTAAGTTATCTGGGGTCAATGTAACTGTAAGTTAAACTAATGAAGTGTATGCCTGTGAATGATGTCTGATTAGTTTAATACAGCTAGAGCTGGACAGCTTGGGCTGCTGACCTTGAAGGAGCATAGATAACATTGTGATGCGTTGGAGGATGTGGTTGTGATGCAGAAGAAATTTACATAACAGTTTGTCATATATACTCCTCCAAAATAAAATTGTTGCAAAGGAAGAGTAATGCAAAATCCATACTCAAATGCCTCAAGCAAGACAGAGGAAAAAATAGTTACAATAATTTGGTAGCAGTTTATTAGAAATGAAAGCAAGCAGCAAGCCCAGTAAAGGTGTATTTTCTGCACTCGCATTTTATATATTCAAACTGTTCATAAACTGTGTAAGATTAAATATTATGTTCCACAATTTGTGATGGACTCAGATTTAATGTTACATGACCTTATGCAGCACAGGATATATGCTGCAAAAATCATTTTCCTCTCCATCTGTGTGTACTATCTTTACTTGTTATCATCGGAAGTTGCAAACATTAGCCCCAGTTCTCAGCTGGGATCTGCTAGCATATACCTCTGCACTCAGGCAGAGGCCCACTGAAGTCAGTCGTATGCAGTGTAGGTGCACAGGTCCATGCTATCAGATACCAATGCAGCAGGAGGGCTTTGGTGTAAGTAAATTAAGTGTTGACAGTAAAAAAAACCCAGTTCACTGCTGAATCAGTGATGTTCTCTTGTTTGCAGTCACTGAAATGTACACATCACCATTTGGTGCATTACTGTTTAATAGAATTATCCAACAGCATCTTAACTGATTGGGGGAAAAGAGGGGAGGAAGGAGGAATGAATGGCTGGTTTCAAGACCATCAAGTTCATAAGTGACTAGAAGTTTTCACTATATGATGGCCACTTGGTGGTCTGTGTGTATTTAGTTTGGTGGTCTCAGTTCAGGTTCTAGTTGCTAGGTGTCCACACAGGGCTTAAATTCTCATAGACTATTTCCCAGAGCCCTCCACATTCCCATGCCAACATGCTATGAAACCTCCAGGGGAGTTGAAAATATTTACTGGCGCTCCGCTCCAGACAGCTCTGGCTGAATTTAAGCCCTGTGTCTACATAATAAAACAAACAGAATTTGACATCCTTATATGTGGTCACATTACAGAGCTCAAGATCTGAACAGTCACTAGATTGAACTATCCTCTCATTCCTTTAGGTCACACATCCATACAGCATTCAGGTTACTCCACAGATAACTTGGTATGACACTGTGGAGAAGCTTGCACTGCCAGTTTCTGTGTATTACTCTGCCCGATCTGTGGAAAAATAGGACTTCAGCCTCAAAAGCTGTAAGTCCTATCCCTTTCACCAACTCTAAACTCATCGGAGAATTCAAAAGAAACACACCCACAGGCAGCAATTTAGCACAATTTAAGATGGAGACTTTGCAGTATTAGAGATACAGACCCAATATTTTTCTAGGGGCCTCTAAAAGGATGCCTGCAACTTTCCACAAACACAACCCAGCATGCAAAACAAGAAGGTCAATATCTCACCTCAGTACCCATTTGCAAGTACATATGATTTTGTATGGAAAAAAACAGAAAGCTCAGTTTTAGAGACCTGGTTGAAGACCCTTTCATATTTTGACCTGTAAGATTATTTGTTACAGTACTATCTTTACCTGTAATTAGCATTAGCTGGCACTGTTTGCATGAAATATAGAGCAGCAGTCCGTGCTCTCCAGTGCCACTTCTTTGCTGGGAGTGTGTAAAGGACACATTCTTCTATCTCCTCCTGTAGAAGATCCGCCAGCTGCTTGTGGGAACCACCATAAAAAGCTTCAATTAGAAGAATACGCATACTTGTACGTTTTTCAAATCTTCTTGGATTCTAAAACTGACAAAGACAAACAAAGAAACATTTTATTCCCAAAGTCTATTCTTTAGTGAGTTAGACATATATTATGAAAAAAACTCATATTAACAGACCTCTTATAAATGGATTCATTTTTATAAGAATTTAATATCTTTGTTTCATGTTAATAGATTTATTTTTAAAAAAAGACAAATTAACAATTAGTTTGATAAAAAAGGAAGGTGTCCATTAATCACAACAACATTCCATTAAAATAGCTATTTAGAATTTAACTAATAACTAAAATATAATCAATCTGTAAATGCTTAGATTTTGAATTTTAGTTACTGGCTTTTTAAATAGGATGTATTTGAAAACTGTTTATTTTGCAAAAGTTTTTTTTTTAAATATATTTTCCTGTTCTGGAATTGAGGGTTGTGTCCATACAATTTTACCTTCTGAATGGTAGTACATAAAACTAAAACGCATTTCAAACATATTTCAGCCAAATTTGTTTCATAGTAAAGGCAATCTGGCAAAACGACTTAAAAGAAACATGATTGGGGGCAGCTTGGTGTACCCAATTTGAGTGTACCTCCAGGACTCTGTTCCTTAGGTTACTGAAGGCTGGGATCATCACTAAAATGACATTTGCAGACCCTAGAGGAGATGCAAACTGCATTACTCTTGAATACTCCAAAATGGCTGAAACAGAACAATACTGTAGTCTTAAGGAAGCTATGACACTTTCACCCACAGGGCTGCTGACACACAGGAAGCAAAACACATGGCCCAAAATTAAGGGAAAGGTGAAAACCCTGTGACTATTGCTCATCTGTTTCATGAGTCACGTTTTGGGGTGGTGAAAAGCTGCTCTGTAGAAGCTTAGGGATACTCCACTGAACAAAAATGTTAAAAACAAAACCATGATTAGGTATTTACCAGCAGTGTCTGCTGCTCTGATAACTTCCACTTCAGAACATACTATCAGGGGCTGAGTAACACTGGGTCTGATTACTTTGTTTGTTTGTGTTTCAGACCAATGCTATATATTGTATGACTATACTGAGCACCCAATCCCTGACCCACAGTTTCCAGTAGTCGCTGGTTGTGACCCTAATCTTTTCAGCAACTCTGTTGGGGAGGGATGAGGGGATTCATAAATTAGAACCCTTTACCAAAATCTAAATGATAGTTCTAGTAATTAAACATAAACTGGAGTTAATGTTTAAAGTACCTACAGTAATGAAGAGTAAAAATACTTTACAAGAACGTTGCAGCTATCAAAAAACAAGCTAATGAAAAAATCCTGAAATTCAGAGAGTTAAAAGATGAAATTTAAAAGAGACCTTTTGGTCAGTACTGAATCAATGGCCCAGCATGGTCTTAGGGGCTTACGGTGCTGCTGGAGTTGCCATTTTGCAGATGAAACATAAAGCTAGATTATTCACCTTTGCTAAAGAACAAAGTGTTAGGAAATAAATATTTTCACACAGGAAAGGGAAAAAAACAAACGAAAAAGATTGGAGGGAAGCATTTTGCAAATTTAACTCAGAAGGAAAGAGGGTTCATGAAATGTCTGATAAATTCCACTATGTCACTCATTAAAAAGAGTCGAGGTTAATGTTAATTTACAAGCTGCTCGAGGTAGTATAGTAGTTTGTTCATAAAACATCTGATCAAATTTCCTCATCAGACTAGTTATGAAACCATTTTATCACCTAGTTTAGCTGAATCAACAATGTTCCCTTTGGTTTTATTTAGAATACTTTGCAACCGTTTTCTTTATTTATGTTCCTCTCTGTGATAGATAAAGAATAAGGCAAAAATTGTTTCAGTTCTCAGGTTTCCTTCTGGGCTAAGATTACTGACAATTAGATTATTCTATACTTGTCTTACTACCTTTAGACTTTTTCATAAAACAAAATGCTATGCAAATATTAAAATAAACCCTTTTAGTGTGCTTCTGACTGAAAATCTCAATTCAAACTTCGATTCTGCCTTAATTGTCTGCTGGGTAGCTGAGGCTATTTGATTCTCGATACTCCGTGTACCTGGTGTGTGTAGATCCCACTTTGTAAGGATTCAGAAGCAAGGATGAAAAATCACAAAAAGCAGTCAATTTTTGAAAGATGATATGATACATAAAGGGTTTTTGCACAAACTGCCTAGAATGGGGAAAACCCCAAGACAAATCAAGAAAGCATCAAAGGATCACTCACCAACATTTGTAGAATTCTACTTTCATGTGCTTTACGTACTTTACCAGTTACATATATTAAACACAGATTAATAACAAAACAATCTAGAAACCTATACTTGGTGTTTTTTAAAGGTGCTACTAAAACAGAAAATATTAAATAATAAGAGACAGACAATGCAATTAGCCCCTTCAGTGAAAAATTATATAATTTAGGAATGATGGAAAACCCAGCCAAGTAATCTTATGTTTTAAAAATATATGATGATAATGTACTGTAAATCACATTATTTTAAAAATAACTTGTAATTTTTTGTAAATTTAAAAAGCTACAATGGACATCGGATGAAGACATTTACCTCATATTTTGCATACAAGGTTTCCAGTTTTGTTCACATATCACAGTAACATCTATTATTCTTGCTTTATTTCCCCTGACCTAGCCAAGTTAAGGTAAATATATACTATGTACTCCTTAGGTCTTGAAAAGCCACTGATGATAAATGGTCTGAAAACATTTACCCTATCTGATGGAATGCAATCCTCAATTAAATATAAATCATTCCAGGTATTCTTTTACCCATTTCAAAGAAAACAACAAATATTAGAAAAATATATCTGCTTCCCCATTCTCATTACAGTGCTTCCTCTCTCAAGGGTGGCTCTTTGGAGCCAATAATTCTGCAAGTTACACTAATGGCTTGATTCTATTCTCAGGAGTGCCGTGCTGTGTAGCTTGAAAAATTTGCTTCACTACATGTAGCATATGCAGATCCAGTAGCAGATTCTTCAGGATACATATTAATAAAAGTCTACCTACTTGCAATAAGAACTAAGTCCCAAGTGAGTGTTACATAAGCAATAACATGACTAGTGTGCAGTCATACTGGTTACTCACACACCTTAGGTGTGTTGCGAGACATTTCTCCTCATTATTTCAACTCCCACCTCAAAAATACTGTCTCATAATAACGCTCCATATGGATACAATCAAGTCATGACTCAAGTGTCAGCAAGAGGGTGAGCATGTTGGAGAAGACTAAGTAAGGAGTCAGATACTGCCCATGCTAAATTCCTAAATGGGCAGCTAAGGATTCACCCTAAATCACTGACTGACTTACAAGACCATGCTGCTAACGCCACACTCTCCCATTTATAATCCACCTCCCGCATGGTGCGGGGAGGAATAAGGGGATATGGCTGGAGCACACAATGCCCTTATGATCCCCAACTGACATAACAGTCTTTTAGGGCGGTTTCAAACCAGTGTAATTTAGAGCAGCCCTGATGCTACTGTAAATTATGCTGGGGGCCAAATCAGCACCTGGACAGGCCCAGAATCTGGGGGCAGAGGTAAAAAGATTTTATAAGTCACCAAGTGCTGGTATGTAAACCTGAGGACTCAGCTTTAAGTGTATCTTTTCATTTATGAAATAAATGTGCTCTCTCAGCAATGACTGCAAACTTTGGGGAACAAGTACCCAGCTAGGGATCTGAACTCAGATTCCTGTGTGAGAGCACAATTAACTTCCATTAAAAACATTTGACTGCTTAGTCTGTCACATTAAATCATCAGAGCAATTGTTCACATTTTATTAAATGGAACGTGTATGGAACTGTAATGTTCTAAGGCCTGTTCAGATCCTTATAGTTAGCTATTTTGGGTTATTTTGAATTTTGTACAATTTCAAATATGGAACAACTAATCCAGTGATAACTCACATTAACCCAGTGGTACACAAGATAAGTGATAAGTCTCCTGGTTTCCATAAAAAATTCTGAGAACTATGAAGAACTAGAATATAAATATGTGTTTGAAAAAAACAACATGGAAGAACATATAAGCAAGAAAGTTTACACTCTTCAACCAGTTACAGAAGCAGTAACTTTATACACTTTTTGAATTCTAAGTAAACAGTTACTACAGCATTTTTTAAACCGAGGTAGGTACAGGAAACTTGTAATTTACCAGTGATTTATTAAGGAAGATATTTATTCTGTCACTTATACATAAATGTGGTTTCACAAATGTCCGCATAGCTCACAGAAGAAAGACATAAGTAGCCCTCTTCATTGACGTATTCAGGCAATATACGTTACAGATCATGCTTAAATATCTGTCCAACAAAATATTTTAGCAATAACCCAAAACCAAAGGAATAACTGTTAATATATTCCATAGGTACACAATTGCTATTAGTTATAGGAAATAAGGTATATGGTTTCAGTAATGATTGTCTCAACGGTTATAATCCCACACGTATGAGAAATTTATTCCATCACTGTATCCACAGCACACATGGTTCAACATCTTAAAAGTCAACTGACTACAAAAGATATAAGGTATGTAGTGTGCATTTATATATATTTACAGTCTTTGATGGTTTGAGATAAACACTGTAAGACTTAATATAGGAAAATACTTTAAATGCTCCACATTTTAGTAGAATGGGGTTTCCCAGATCGTTATTATAGAGGCTTTACCTTGATTCTTGTCTCCCTCCACCCTTTCTTCCAACCCCGCAACATACACACTTTAAAAGTAAGTGTTAATGCAGCATACTGAAAAAAACAATACTGAGAGAGTTTGCATTACCCACCCACTCATCTCAATGATTCATCAGGGAAACCCCAGTAGAGATATACCTTAAAATACTACAATCATATTTTAATATCTTAACTTATATTTAAATCAGCCAAAAAGTATAGAGTGAAAAATTTCCTGTTGATCAAGTGTATACACATACAAAAGTAAGCATGCAATTGATTTATGTAGAGGAAACCAAATAAGACACAGGAATGCATTTTATTTTGAGAAACTGATAAATTGATGATTCAGCTTTATCTGAATACTGCAGTATATGGTGCCGATTTGCTGATCAGAGGTCTGCATCAGTATTAATATTACATTACTGGAGATAGCTGTAAGCAATGCTTACCCATATGGTCTGAAAACAGGAATATAATGCCAAAGATAGGCTGTGCCTCATCCAGGGTGAAGGCCAATTGCCTGGCCTTTTCACCGAACAGTACATTCTGGTTCACACAATCAGACAGAATTATGCATCACATGGCCTTCTGTTGATATGATTTGTTACTTTATTTGTTCCTAGAATGCACTTGCAAACACCTGTATTAAGGGTACCAGTATGTGGAAAAAAACTGTATATGCTAAAATAGTGTATATTGGATCCCATACCTTTATTTCATCAATATCCTGAAAATGTTCTCTACCTGACCCAGATGTATATGTAAGCTCTGTTTTCTTCATATATTGACTGCTGCTTCCCAGCACAGTGAAAATAGAGGGCCTGTGGTGAAATCCTGGCCCTACTGAAAATCCCATTGACTTCAATAGGGCCAGGATTTCACCCATCAACTCTACATCAAAATCTTATTTATTTGAAGATTCACTTGCAATACAGTTAATTCAAGCTTTGTTTAAAAGACCACTAAGTTGTTCTTTGATGGAATATTTTAAAATACATTGTGTAATAGTCTTAACTATTTAAAATAAATATTAGAAAGTATCCTTGTCCATAAATAAACTTTAAAATCTGTAGTTAATTTGTAATCATTTAACTCTCTTCCTATAAATCAGACTTGCATGTGTCTTAATCTTATGCCTGTAAATGTATGGCCTCAAGTCTCTGAACCACTTTCATTTTAATGTAAAGGTTGCACACGCACTTACAGTTGAAACATTACTGACTGAAGACTCTCTACAGACTTAAAAGACTACAAGTAGTCCCACTCAGTGGTGAGCTGGAGCCGGTTCCCACTGGTTCGCTAGAACCAGTTGTTAAATTTAGAAGCCCTTTTAGAACCGGTTGTTCCGCGAGGGAGAACCAGTTCTAAAAGGGCTTCTAAATTTAACCGACCAAAAGTGGCGCCTTACGCGCCAACTCCATGGGTACTCCGGGGCTGGAGCACCCAAGGGGAAAATTTGGTGGGTGCAGAGCACCCACCGACAGCTCCCCACCCCGCCCCTGGCCCCAGCTCACCTCTGCTCCGCCTCCACCTCCTCCCCTGAACGCGCCGCCCTGCTCTGCTTCTCCACCCCCCGCCCCAGGCTTCCCGCGAATCAGCACGTTCAGGGGAGAAGGCGGAGCAGAGGTGAGGTGAGCTGGGGCCAGGCACGGGGCAGGGAGCTGCCGGTGGGTGCTCTGCACCCACCAAATTCTCCCCGTGGGTGCTCCAGCCCTGGAGCACCCAGGGAGTTGGCGCCTAAGGCCCCACTTTTGATGTGATCAGTGGGGGAGCGGCCACTCCCCCTGCATCCCCCCTAGCTATGCTCCCCCACCCCTAGGAGCCAGAGGGACCTGCCGGATGCTTCCTGGGAGCTGTCCCAGGTAAGCACTTCCAGGACTCCCCACCTCGCCCCCTGGTAAGTGCCTCTGGCTCTTAGGGGTGCGTTGGGCACCCACTACAGTGGCCCACGAGACCCTCCTGCCCGGTTCTGGGGGCAGTCAGGGGACAGGGGAGGGGAGTGGGTGGGGCTGGGGGGTGGGGGCGTCAAGGAACGCAGGGGGGTTGGATGGGGCAGGAGTCCAGGGGGGCGGGGGTGGGCAATGACCCCCTCGTGGGGTGAGGAGGGAACCCTTTGTTAAGATTTTGGCAGCTCATCACTGGTCCCACTGATATATTTTAAAGTAGGTTTTAAAATAAAACTCTTTATTTTAAGGTTTTATTTTAAAATAGTATTTGCTACCTTCAGGGAAGAGTTTGTGGTCAAATTAATTTAAAATATGAGTCTTGCATTCCTGACTAAGGTTGGAAAGTCTATATAAGTCTATCTAACTTCTTGTGCAAGAGCATTCTTTAGATGTGAGGCAGCTGCCAAGAAGGCCCAAACCCCTGGTACACAGTCAGTATGAATTCCCTGTTGTCATGGCAGGTCATGGTCATGGGATGAAGTGATTGTGAAGTAACCATTGCCAAGACAATTAAATACCTTTAAGATCAAGATCAGACCCTTAAATTGGCTTTCATATTTGACAGGAAACCAGTACAATGTACAGTAAACAATGCTAATGTATTCTTGTGGCTCTGTGTTAGTTAAACGATGGCTGCCACATGTTGTACCATCTCGGCATATCTATCGACTCCCTTGGAGTGTACCGGAGCAGTCAACCTGCACATGTCACTATGGTCAGGCTGGCCTCCTGACCACCTGAAGATATTAAAAGGCATTTTTGATTCCAGATACCATTTGGGGATCCAATGGACAATAAAGGTCCAGGAAAACTACAATTATGGAAGCAGTACATACTTTTACAGTATAAAACTCCCATTTGTTTCTTAGTGCTAAAAAAACTGCAAAATACCAGTCAATACAATAATTCAACTTGCAGTAAGCACAATATGGGAATTAGTTTCTAACAAATGTTTGGTTGCTTCTTTCTTTCTTTCTTTTTCTTTCTTTCTTCCTAAACTACTATAGCAATATAAAAAAGAGATTAGACCTGAAAATAAAATATGAGAAACTCAACAGATTTACAAAGTAATGTACAACAGTTCAATATTATGTTTATAATAAATATTTCTCATTGTATATGTTCACTTGCTTTGGATGAAAAATTACTGTTCTCCACTCAAAGCCTAACTACTGTATTCGGCCTTTCCCAGAGCATTACATAGGGTTTACACAAGATTGAATTCATCCATCTTCAGCCAGGCTGGAATAATAGCCAGAGCCAGTCTATGCCTCATGTGGGGCTTCTGAGCCACTGACTGCATCTAGTTGTGGATTCCGTGACCCAAACAACTTTAAAGACAGCCTACTGGGACCAGTGTGGAGTCTCCTTGCACAGCACATAGGGGGTATTGTTGGTTTTGTGGACAGCCCTATTGTGAAGTTTAGGTGGTGTGAAAGACCTTGAGCAGGCCACCACACCTTGGGGAATTCTACTCTTAATGTATTCTCACTCGTGTTTTCATACAAACACTGTTTCATGCAAACCTAGCCCAGTATCCGCTGTACAGACCTCAGTCGGTTGCAGCTGGGTTCACTCACTGGGTCCTACACACTTCCCAGGAAACTGGGAATGGGCAGAGTCTAGTCACTGTTTCTATCTCTAAGACCTTAGGGCACATTCCCAGACTCACATCTCTTGTCTGACACTATTCCTTAGGATGGCGGTTTTCAACCTTTTTTCATTTGCGGACCCCTAAAACATTTTGAATGGAGGTGTGGATCCCTTATGAAATCTTCGACATAGTCTGTGGACCACCAGGGATACGCAGACCACAGGTTGAAAACCACTGCCATAGGACATAGGGAACCACAACTCAGCCACTCTGGACCTCTGAAATCAGTTTTTGAGACCTCTCGAGCCATCCCCCATTCACTTACACATGCTCCCCGAGAGCTCAACCCTAGTCTGTAGGCTCCGCAGGGTTCTACTTTAATTCCTTGGGGAACAACATGGCAGGAATGCAAGGAATTTCTTAACCACAATGACTTTACATTTAAAAGCATGAGAGTTACACATCTTTGAAAACAAAAGTCCTGACACACACCCTTCCTTAGTTTGATCTCACCACTTCTGAGAGTCTGGGGTTCGTGAGCACTTCAGGCTGATCAGTGACCCTCCTGCCCTTTTTCTCCTGTAAATCCTCCTTACATGTGGCAAAGGTCAGCTCCTGTACACAGATCAGTGCCTCATTCAAACAGAATCTCTGTCTTCTCACCATGTGCTCCACTGGAACGCTCCAGGTCCCTTCCCAATCATGCCTGCCCCATCCGTGGGCCCCAGTGTAGAACAAACATTGTTCCATGGGAATGGACAGGTACCTGAGAGACAATCAAAGTCAATGTCCCTAGACTACAGTCTCAATGGCTTCTCAGACTATGTCTACACTAAAGACCTTACAGCAGCACAGCTGTGCCAATGCAGCTGCGCCACGGTAAGATCTTGTGTAGCCGCTGATTGCCAAGGGAAGAGAACTCTCCATCGACATAATTAAAACACCCTAACCAGTGGTGGTAGCTATGTCGGCAGGAGAAGCTCTCCCGCCAACATAGCACTGTGCACACTGCCACTTATACTGGCAAAACTTGTGTTGCTTTGGCGGTTGTTTTTTCACACCCCTGAGTGACATAAGTTTTGCCGACATAAGTGGTAGTATAGACATGGCCTCAGTGACAGTCCTTCAAGAAGGTTTCAAGCACTTTCCTGGGCTGGGCCACTGTCTGGAATGAAATCAATAGGCTTGCCTTAAAGCAAATTTAGATGTGTTCAACACATAAAACAAAACAGAATTCATAATTTGATACAGATATATCCCACTCTGTCACTTCTGTTCATCTCTGATGGAGGGCAGGGGGAGAGAGAACACAGGTATCTACCTAATGCCCTAGGGACATTTTCATACCTCCCTCAAAGATAGAGCATCTGCTATCATGCCCTACCAAGTGCGTTCCTCTTAACATGAATCACCTCCATGTCATAATGTTGGACCTCCAGACTCCAGCTTAGTAATTTGGCATTAGACCCTTTTATTTGATGGAACCAGATGAGAGGCATTTGGTTCACCTAAACAGATATGGCAGTAGTTTAAGTGTCTACGCAGTGGCGAGACACTCCTTTCAATAGCTACGTAGTTTCTTTCTCAGTGGAACAATTTTTTGCTTAAATATACAATCAGATGCTTTTCCCCCCTTTGAATTGGTTTGTATCAGCACAGCATCTAGCCCAGTAGTAGTGGCATCAGTGAAAGAAACAAAAGGTTTGTCAAAGTCTGGGTTTTCCAGAACTGAATCTTTATGCAGGGCTCATTTCAGTTTACAGGAGACCCTTTGACACTTCAATTCAATCCACTTCTTCAGGTTTACTCTTTTTATACAGTGTGGTGATGGGAGAAGTCAAGCAGCAAAAGTGAAGGACAAATCTCCTGTAATACCCTGTCATCCCAATAAAGCACTGTGTCTGTTTCCTGGTCTTGACAGCAGGCCAATTCTTAATAGCCTCTACCTTTGAGGGCTCTGGCTCAATGCAAGCGCTTCTCACTCTGTGGCTCAGATAGACCATTTCTACTATGCGCACTTTATACTTCTCCTTTACAGTCAGTCCTGCAGTCTGAATGTGGTGCAGCACCCTCCCAAGTCTCACTAAAGATACAAATAGAATCTAGATACTCCAGGGCAAATTCCACAGACTCAACCAGTAACTGATGTACCAGATGCTGACAAGTAGTAGGGGCCTCTTCAAGACCAAAAGGTAAAGCAGGGAACTGAGAGCCACGTAGGGGTGGTAAATGCAGATTTAAGTCTGGTATCAGGGTCTAAAGGTACCTATCAATAACCCATAGTGACGTCAATTGTGGTAAGGTATCTTCTTGTGCACTCTCCAACTTATCTAGGATCTCATCTGTCATAGGTACGCATCTGAAACTCTGAGGGCCTTAAGATTTGCAGAATCCACACAGAATCTGATAGTCTCATCCTTCCTGGGTATGAGCTCAATGGGTGATGTCCACAGATGGTAAGAAGGTTGAATTTCTCCCAATTCCAGCATGCCTTTGACCTCCTTTTCCAGGTTTCGAGTTACTTTCCCAGTGGCCCTGAAAGGAAAGCTGCTAATTGGACTCTGTCTCCCCCACTGTGGGCAGCAAGAGTCATACGTCCAGACTTTCATACACTTGTTTGTAAGCCTTCAGACCTTTCACCTGCACTGGTTGTATAAGGCTCAGGTGTTTGTAAAGGTGCATGGAGTCCAGCGAAGTACTGGACCCTGTTTCTGTCATCAGTTTACTAGGGGATCCTCTAATTCCCCCTCCTCCTATTGCCCACCTACTGCTAGGACCAGATTCTCCATATTGAAATATGGTTTCTTCATTTTCATACGATATACTCTGTGCTGATGGGAAGGACTAGATGCCTCAACATTATCTAACTGAGCTGCTTGATGATTTTAAAGGGCCCTTCCCTGGCAATCTGGAGTTTATCCACAATCAACACCGCAACTTTGTCCCTCATTCCTTATTATCTGGCACGTGTGATGCAGTCACACTAGGCCTGTCTCTCCTGGGCTTTAGCTATGTTCTCCCAGACATGACATCTGCAAGCCTGTCCTTATAAGCCAACATATACTCCACCACCAATTCCCCCTCATGAGAAGCACTGCTCTCTCATTCAGCCCTTATTAGGTCCAAGGATCCTCGCACCGTCCTTCCAAAGAGTAGTTCAAAAGGAGAAAACCCTGTGGATTCTTGGGCAACTTCTCTATAAGCAAAAAATAGATAAAGTAAACATTTATCCCAATTATGTGAATGCTGATCTGCAGAGGTTTTCAGCATCATTTTAAGTGTCTCAATAAACCCCTCCTGTTGCTTTGAGGGTGATATACAGAGGCCTAGAAGTGTCTGATCTTGTATTTCTCCCATTAGCCCTGGTGAAGGGCAGACATAAAACCGGTTCATTGGTCCACGATGACATTGCTGGGCAAACTGTTGACAGAACATCAGCAACCATGTCTGCCTCACTCGAGGACAGAGCTACAGCCTTGGGTCAGCATGTAGCACAGTCTCCCATGACCAAAGTCTATTTCTTTCCTTTCCAGGTCACTTTGCTAGGGGGCCCCACAATATTCATGGCCACACCCTAAAAGGTTCTATTATAAGCAGTGGCATTGTGGCTGTTTTACACTTATCTCAGGCTTTTCCCACCCTCTAGCAGGTATCATATGTTTTGCAATAATTTTTAATTGCCTCAAAGACTCCAGGCCAGTAAGAATTCTGCAACAGTCTGTGTTTTGTGCACTGCATCCCCAGATGATATGTGTCAAGTTTAACAGCTTAAGGTTTTGGGGCACCACCATCTCCTAACATCTCAACTCTCAATCTCCCCTAGATTCCCTATAAAGGAGTCTATTATCCCTCAGGTATCTCTGCCTGCATTCCTCAGGCAGAGTGTTTGCAGAGCTGGGGTTGGTCAAGCAGGCCTCAGCTTCTCTAAGGAGGGGTGTGACAATTAGGGTCCAGATACCCTAAGGGGAGAACAGGGGGTCTGAACCCCAAAGAATAAGCAATCCAATTAACTGGTTGTCTACAAAGTTATTGTGTATAAATATAAGTCCAGTAAGGTCTTTTATGAAAGCACATAATGTTCTAGTCATTAGGTGATATGCATACAGGTTATGGTTATGAATAGATATGTCATAACTGTAACTGTGATTCAACTACACACTTCACAGCATCACTTCATACCACAGGGTGTGAAGCAATCAAGCAGGGCAGGGGCACTTCCCAGGCTAGTTGTTTACATGAAACCAACTTCAAGTACTCATCCACTGTACAGCCAGGAAGACCCAATTGTGGACCATTAAAGTTAATGGACAAACACTGAAAATGAAAAGAAAACCCCAGTCTTGGAAAATTGAGAAAGAAGGGAGTTTCCCCAACTCTGTATAACCATGAGTCATCATGCCAGGAGAAAGGGACGGGGGAAAGAGAGAGAGATAGAGAGAGAAAAAAACTTTTAAAAACATGCTTGAGTTCGAAGTTTCTATGCAGAAATGGAGGGCCAGCATAGTTTGCCAGTCCTCCAGGATTGCCCTGGAGTCTCCAGGAATTAAAGATTAATCTTTAATTAAAGATTATGTCATGTGAAGATTACGTCCAGGAATACGGCCAACTAAAATTGGCAACCCTAGCCAGCATCTAATCAGGGTGCTGTCTGTGAAACACTGAATACCCTCTAGGGTGAGGGCATGCTGGGAAATTGCTCAGAAGCAATAGGTAATTCACATTAGAAAAGGGAATTTAGCTAATAGAGGTGTACAGCTTGAGATGGCATCTTTATGTGTATTTTCTGTGTAACTTATGTTGCTTTTCCTTACTATTTCATCTTTGAATCTATGATTTTTCTATTAAATAAACATTTTATTTATTTTAACCCCAAGCAGGTCTCTGTTGTACAATCTGTGTTTACCAAAGTGAACTGATAATCAGGTAGGTTTCATTCCTTTGAGGGTGATGAACCAAGGGGAAAAGTCCGAGTATCTGGTAGTTAAGAAGTTGGGAAGATGGATTTGGGGGGACTTGGCATCAGAAGGGTTTGTTGAGGTCATCCTGCATGGAGTAACTAGGCTCGGAGAAACCAGGGTGAGGCCTTATGCTTCTAGGCTGGCTACTGGTGTCAGAGCCATGAGCCATAGCAGCATAGCATTAAGGCACCCTAAATTACGAAGCAAGCACTTAGCTGCTGGGACAGGGAGTATAGCCTGCTCCTCCCCATTATCCTTAGTTTTCCTAGTCTCAACTAGGATCTCATCTCCAGCAACACTCAGCTCTGTCCCAGGGCACACATTCTCACAGCACTCCTGTGTCATGGCTCTGCAAAGCTCTCTGGCTCTTGCTCCTTGTACGAACCAAGGTACTGCAAGTTCTATAAGACCAAGAGTCCAAATCAGTCACAAGCAGTACCTCCATGCATAGATGTTCATATAGCTCAACATCAACCCAACGTCCTTGGGTGCCTCCATCCTACTTTTTTTATATATGTTAACTACAGATACATTAAGTGGAAGACTCCCTAACCTCTGCAGTGTTTTGTGCTTACTGAGAAAAATCTTATCTGGATTCACCACATAGGTCTGAGCTAGAGTCACCTAAGCACCTGTATCCCTCCAACCCTGGACTTTTTCCTGGCCACTGCTACTAGGACAAAATGCCTTGTGGTCACCCTCTTTAGGTCTGAAATCGCCCTGTTCACAGGCTGTGCTGATGAGGCAACATCCTGGACACCATGCTAGCCTACCACGATGTATTGCCAGCCCCATGGCACATAATCACTGAGTGCTCTTGTGCCGTGTTCCCTAACAGGTAAAACTACTCAGATCCCTGGGATTTATTTTTGAGGGTTAGTTTGGGGCTGCCGCTCCTTCCAGCTTGGGTTTTCTCACTTCCCATTTCTGGGGAGCATCCATGCATCCCCTGTCCTGAGTCTCATGAATGAGTCATTCTCCCTTGGGCTTCTAAAAAAGACCTGCTATCTACATACTCACCAGCCAGCTGGCCTGTGAAACAAAGGTCCCTCTGCTTCTTCTCAACTAGCCACATTTTTGGATCACGTGAGCATAAATCATAAACCTACTCCAATCCAAACAGTTCATACAACTAATCTAGGGTAGTGATCCCCAAACATCTGAACCATTTGCGAAGATTATTGCCCAGCTTAGTTACCCACCTCCATGTAAGTCATCCTCTAAGTATTTTGAGCAGCCTGAAACCTTTTCCAATAAGCCTATTTGGTTAGTTCATATTGGAGAACTAAAACTGTTTTAAATTGTTTCTAGACTACACTGTCTGTCCCTTCCATTCGGCTGTAGGCATCTACAGCTTTTCTCCCAAGAAAGGAAGTTATCCAGTCCAGTTAGTTACCTGTTCAATTCACAAGCCTGAAAAGGCTGTGAGACAAAAATCGATATCCCTTTCCCTTAAACTGGTGCAACAATTTAGCATCTATCAATTTAGCATTTTTAATTCATAATTTCAGACATGTCCCTGTCACACACACATTTGATTATGTATCATATCTATCTATATGTGTGTTTACATATATGCACAGAGGCACAATTCTGGACCAGATTCTCCACTGTGCTAAATTTCCATTTAGCACAGTGGAGGGGTTGGCCCATCAGGGAGTCAAACATGGCTTCCTGTTTCTAAGAGTGGATTTATACCTGGGCCAACCAGACATTAGTGTCACTTACTTTCCTGGTTGGCCTCGCTGGCTCTAGGAATAAAGGAAATTCTCAGCTAGATCCAGCTGATTTGTGGTCCCTTTGCATTGCCTCAACAGCTCAAAGGGGCTAGAACATGCTGCCATCAGGCCTATTTTGTGCATGTGTGCACATAGATGGGTATGGGTGCCTATAAAGTGCAAAAAGCCATATTAAAATCATTAAAGGCTTAAACTCACAAAAGTCCGCACATTCAGAATTAGCTATCATGTCACAATTCACATAAATTCTCAGACACAGAACTCTTAGATCACTTCTATGTGCTAGATTTTGGGCAGGTTTGTAAATGATACATGAGATTGCGAACTGAGCCCTAGCAACACCTAAAGATGACACAAATTAAGGACACAACAGAATTTTAAAAGAACTGCTGCTCCATGAAGACAAGCCCAAAGTTATGGCGTAAAAATGTCCCAGTGACCATTAATCCACAGACCCCTGAGATAACAGATCACAATAGCTCTGTGATGGGATGTCCACCCCCTGGGTCCTGAACGGGTAAAACAGGCCAATTAACCTTATAGGATACATCTGGAAGAGAATCAAGGACTGATAAGGCCTAATGGCTGATGAAGCCCACCTGGGGAAGGAGCTGGGCTAGCCTTATAAAGAGAGGAAGCTGGTGATAGGAGAGATTGCAGGGAGAAACTCTGCAGTCACTGCCTAGAGAGGAGGGGAATTGGCTAGATACAAGGAGAGTTCTAGGGGGAGAATATACCCCATTACAGGCTCCTTTTGGAGTGGACACATTTTAAAAGTAACATGTTGTAAAACCTGTGCATTATACGGTGCATGCAAGGCCAGCAATCATGCTATAAATCCTTGTGAAAAAGTTGTTAATGCATGTGCACAATAGATGCACTTTAAACCTCAATATTTCAGCTGTTTTATTTTTTTGTAATATAAGAAGGCACTAATGGCCTGCATAATTTCACATTATAAATTAAATCTGTTTTTGAGTTATGGGAAAACAAAAAATGTTTAACATCCAAAATGTTGTTGTTCTTTTCTTTCCAGTAGCAAATAGAATTGAATCAGAACATTTTTTTACTTAAAAGCTAAGGCTTGGTCTACACTGGCAACTTATGTCAGTCTAACTACTTTGCTCTGGGGTGTGGAAAATCCTCTCAGGAGGTGAAGTACCTGTGCTGATGGGAGAAGCTCTCCCATCAGCGTAGGTAGTGTCTTCACTGAAGTGCTACAGCAGTGCAGCTGCGCTGCTGCAGCCTTTTAAGCGTAGACAAGCCCTAAATCATAAAATAGCAACTGTATTCTATACTGGTACTAGCAATTCTCAGTCAACATGTTTAAGGAACTTATACCTTACTAAATCATAATTATTGGGAAGGCTCTTTCTTCAAAGGAGAGAAACATATCACATTTTGAGTTAATTCAAAAGCAGATATAGCAGTTACTTCAGCGAAGAGGTAGCCATCTCACTTTGGAATATGGATCCCCAGGCAAACATGGGTCGCTTTCCCTTTAGTCAAGAGAAATTTCATTGACCAACTGACTCCCATTGCACAATAAGCAGTGATCAGAGAAGGGAATGTGGTTTCTCCATTTGTAAAAATGAATTACTTACATTAACTAAATTACCTTCTGGGGTGTGGTGGGAGGGCTTAATCAATGTCTGTATACTACTCTGATAACTTCAGATGAATAAGTAGCATTGTTACATTCAATTAGAAACAAATTGTTTTGGACACTAAGTCAAAAAAAGAAAAGGAAAAGGTCCTCCGAGGTAAGGAAGCCAGAGGACAAGTAGTGTGACGGAGGAAACATGCTCAGGAAAGGAAATGGGAATTCTGCAAGTAAATTTTCTCTTGCTTCCCCTCTCAAAATATCTGAGTATATTAACCAAAGCATAAAAGGATTGGAAGTGGGTATACTGTGTAGTATTTGAGTACCGACAGATCCAATATCTTAGAAAATTGGTCAAACGTATCTTGATAAAACCCTTCATATAATAACAACTTTTTCAAAGTGCATAGTGAAGCATACAATATATCCAATAAGAGAATTACAATCTTTAGGAACTATTTACCATCTAAGTTCCCTCTAAGCTGTTCGGCCACGCAGCAGCCTATTAAGCGCCACACAAGCACTCAGGGCTGCGGCGGGGAAAGATGCCTCTCGGCCAGCCCTGGACCTGCCGCAGCCAGGGGAGAAGTGCCCCGGCCCAGACCTGCCACAGCCAGGGGAGAGGCGCCCCAGCCCCAACCCAGCCCCAGACTTGCTGCGGCTGGGGGAGAGGCACCTCTCCCCACCCCAGCCCAGGTGCTGCTGAGGGGAGAGAGAGCTGGAGGGAGTCCTCTCTCCCTGCTGTAGCCCCGGGGCAGCCTGCACCCCAAACCTCTCATCCCCAGCCCCACCCCACAGCCCACACCCCCAGCTGGAGCCTTCACCCGCCGCACCCCAACCCTCTGCCCCAGCCGAGCCCCCTCCCGCACCCCAAACCCCTCGGCCCCACCCCCGCCACATGAATTTTGTTATTTTCACCATAACAAAATTCATTCTGCACATGCATGGGGAAAATTAGAGGGAACACTGCCATTAAACTCAAATATCAGGAAAGAATGATCCTTTACTACAGTATACGTGATTAATTGTTGGTTTACACAGTACTGGGATTATATCTGCAATTCTTGCAGACTGGACATGATTTCAAGAACTTTCTTCTACAGTATTGTTAATTCCTATTATCTTGATGGCTTACATTAAGTTTAAATGGACGAAAGATGCTTGATTTAGAATATCTCTGAGTGGAAAGGAAACTAATAGGTGTGGTAATGGGAGATGTAGCACTATTTTTAAACTTGACAGGAGACATATTAGTAGCTACTTCCCTATTATAGAAAAGGAGTCAGTCTGGTAATAATAGGCTGGCATTCTGAAATACCTTGGATATATTAGGATCTTGATGAGAAATGGGGTCTTCAGTCTATGATTTCCAGCAGTTCTGAAGTTATGATCAGTTTATGTGAAGGAATGGTAACTATACCTAGTCTCAGAGTAACAGCCGTGTTAGACTGTATTCGTAAAAAGAAAAAAGAAAAGGAGTACTTGTGGCACCTTAGAGACTAACCAGTTTATTTGAGCATGAGCTTTCGTGAGCTACAGCTCACTTCATCGGATGCATAGCATATCGTGGAAACTGCAGAAGACATTATATACACACAGAGACCATGAAACAAAACTTCCTCCCACCCCACTGTCCTGCTGGTAACTAACAGCTTATCTAAAGTGATCATCAAGGAGGGCCATTTCCAGCACAAATCCAGGTTTTCTCACCCTTCCCCCCCCCCCACAGACACACATACAAACTCACTCTCCTGCTGGTAATAGCCCATCCCTCTTTGAAACCTCTCTTTATAATGCGCATGATAATCAAGGTGGGTCATTTCCAGCACTAATCCAGGTTTTCTCACTACCAACCCCCCCCACACACACATCCCCTTCCAAAAACCACACACACAAACTCACTCTCCTGCTGGCAATAGCTCATAGAATCATAGAATATCAGGGTTGGAAGGGACCCCAGAAGGTCATCTAGTCCAACCCCCTGCTTGAAGCAGGACCAATTCCCAGTTAAATCATCCCAGCCAGGGCTTTGTCAAGCCTGACCTTAAAAACCTCTAAGGAAGGAGATTCTACCACCTCCCTAGGTAACGCATTCCAGTGTTTCACCACCCTCTTAGTGAAAAAGTTTTTCCTAATATCCAATCTAAACCTCCCCCATTGCAAGTTGAGACCATTACTCCTCGTTCTGTCATCTGCTACCATTGAGAACAGTCTAGAGCCATCCTCTTTGGAACCCCCTTTCAGGTAGTTGAAAGCAGCTATCAAATCCCCCCTCATTCTTCTCTTCTGCAGACTAAACAATCCCAGCTCCCTCAGCCTCTCTTCATAAGTCATGTGCTCTAGACCCCTAATCATTTTTGTTGCCCTTCGCTGGACTCTCTCCAATTTATCCACATCCTTCTTGTAGTGTGGGGCCCAAAACTGGACACAGTACTCCAGATGAGGTCTCACCAGTGTCGAATAGAGGGGAACGATCACGTTCCTCGATCTGCTCGCTATGCCCCTACTTATACATCCCAAAATGCCATTGGCCTTCTTGGCAACAAGGGCACACTGTTGACTCATATCCAGCTTCTCGTCCACTGTCACCCCTAGGTCCTTTTCCGCAGAACTGCTGCCTAGCCATTCGGTCCCTAGTCTGTAGCGGTGCATTGGATTCTTCCATCCTAAGTGCAGGACCCTGCACTTATCCTTATTGAACCTCATCAGATTTCTTTTGGCCCAATCCTCCAATTTGTCTAGGTCCTTCTGTATCCTATCCCTCCCCTCCAGCGTATCTACCACTCCTCCCAGTTTAGTATCATCTGCAAATTTGCTGAGAGTGCAATCCACACCATCCTCCAGATCATTTATGAAGATATTGAACAAAACCGGCCCCAGGACCGACCCCTGGGGCACTCCACTTGACACCGGCTGCCAACTAGACATGGAGCCATTGATCACTACCCGTTGAGCCCGACAATCTAGCCAGCTTTCTACCCACCTTATAGTGCATTCATCCAGCCCATACTTCCTTAACTTGCTGACAAGAATACTGTGGGAGACCGTGTCAAAAGCTTTGCTAAAGTCAAGAAACAATACATCCACTGCTTTCCCTTCATCCACAGAACCAGTAATCTCATCATAAAAGGCGATTAGATTAGTCAGGCATGACCTTCCCTTGGTGAATCCATGCTGACTGTTCCTGATCACTTTCCTCTCATGTAAGTGCTTCAGGATTGATTCTTTGAGGACCTGCTCCATGATTTTTCCAGGGACTGAGGTGAGGCTGACTGGCCTGTAGTTCCCAGGATCCTCCTTCTTCCCTTTTTTAAAGATTGGCACTACATTAGCCTTTTTCCAGTCATCCGGGACTTCCCCCGTTCGCCACGAGTTTTCAAAGATAATGGCCAAGGGCTCTGCAATCACAGCCGCCAATTCCTTCAGCACTCTCGGATGTAACTCGTCCGGCCCCATGGACTTATCTTACAATGTGCACAGCAATAATCCAAGTTTAACCAGAACGTCTTGGGGGGGGGGGTGTTTGTAGGAAAAAAACAAGGGGAGATAGGCTACCTTGCATAATGACTTAGCCACTCCCAGTCTCTATTCAAGCCCAAATTAATAGTATCCAATTTGCAAATGAATTCCAATTCAGCAGTTTCTCGCTGGAGTCTGGATTTGAAGTTTTTTTGCTTTAAGATAGCGACCCTCATGTCTGTGATTGCGTGACCAGAGAGATTGAAGTGTTCTCCAACTGGTTTATGAATGTTATAATTCTTAACATCTGATTTGTGTCCATTTATTCTTTTACGTAGAGACTGTCCAGTTTGACCAATGTACATGGCAGAGGGGCATTGCTGGCACATGATGGCATATATCACATTGGTGGATGTGCAGGTGAACGAGCCTCTGATAGTGTGGCTGATGTTGTTAGGCCCTGTGATGGTGTTCCCTGAATAGATATGTGGGCACAGTTGGCAACGGGCTTTGTTGCAAGGATAGGTTCCTGGGTTAGTGGTTCTGTTGTGTGGTATGTGGTTGTTGGTGAGTATTCGCTTCAGGTTGGGGGGCTGTCTGTAGGCAAGGACTGGCCTTTCTCCCAAGATTTGTGAGAGAGTTGGGTCATCCTTCAGGATAGGTTGTAGATCCTTAATAATGCGTTGGAGGGGTTTTAGATGGGGGCTGAAGGTGACGGCTAGTGGCGTTCTGTTATTTTCTTTGTTAGGCCTGTCCTGTAGTAGGTGACTTCTGGGAACTCTTCTGGCTCTATCAATCTGTTTCTTCACTTCCGCAGGTGGGTATTGTAGTTGTAAGAATGCTTGATAGAGATCTTGTAGGTGTTTGTCTCTGTCTGACGGGTTGGAGCAAATGCGGTTGTATCGCAGAGCTTGGCTGTAGACGATGGATCGTGTGGTGTGGTCAGGGTGAAAGCTGGAGGCATGTAGGTAGGAATAGCGGTCAGTAGGTTTCCGGTATAGGGTGGTGTTGATGTGACCATCGTTTATTAGCACTGTAGTGTCCAGGAAGTGGATCTCATGTGTGGACTGGACCAGGCTGAGGTTGATGGTGGGATGGAAATTGTTGAAATCATGGTGGAATTCCTCAAGGGCTTCTTTTCCATGGGTCCAGATGATGAAGATGTCATCAATATAGCGCAAGTAAAGTAGGGGCGTTAGGGGACGAGAGCTGAGGAAGCGTTGTTCTAAATCAGCCATAAAAATGTTGGCATACTGTGGGGCCATGCGGGTACCCATAGCAGTGCCGCTGATCTGAAGGTATACATTGTCCCCAAATGTAAAATAGTTATGGGTAAGGACAAAGTCACAAAGTTCAGCCACCAGGTTAGCCGTGACATTATCGGGGATAGTGTTCTTGATGGCTTGTAGTCCATCTTTGTGTGGAATGTTGGTGTAGAGGGCTTCTACATCCATAGTGGCCAGGATGGTGTTATCAGGAAGATCACCAATGGATTGTAGTTTCCTCAGGAAGTCAGTGGTGTCTCGAAGGTAGCTGGGAGTGCTGGTAGCGTAGGGCCTGAGGAGTGAGTCTACATAGCCGGACAATCCTGCTGTCAGGGTGCCAATGCCTGAGATGATGGGGCGCCCAGGATTATTGCTGTGCACATTGTAAGATGAGCTATTGCCAGCAGGAGAGTGAGTTTGTGTGTGTGGTTTTTGGAAGGGGGTGTGTGTGTGGGGGAGGGGGTGAGAAAACCTGGATTAGTGCTGGAAATGACCCACCTTGATTATCATGCGCATTATAAAGAGAGGTTTCAAAGAGGGATGGGCTATTACCAGCAGGAGAGTGAGTTTGTATGTGTGTCTGTGGGGGGGGGGGGGGGGGAGGGTGAGAAAACCTGGATTTGTGCTGGAAATGGCCCTCCTTGATGATCACTTTAGATAAGCTGTTAGTTACCAGCAGGACAGTGGGGTGGGAGGAAGTTTTGTTTCATGGTCTCTGTGTGTATATAATGTCTTCTGCAGTTTCCACGATATGCTATGCATCCGATGAAGTGAGCTGTAGCTCACAAAAGCTCATGCTCAAATAAACTGGTTAGTCTCTAAGGTGCCACAAGTACTCCTTTTCTTTTTTCTTTATACCTAGTCTGGATATGTTTGCAGATGGCGCTTGTGGGGAAAAAAAGGCTTTTTATTCTTTTTACTTTTAACTTTTCATTTGAAATATTTAAATGTATAGTTTACAGACCTCTAGTAGCCTTAATGGCTGCTATCAGGTGTTTCATCTCTATCAATGGATTTGGCTGGTGAACTTATTTCATCTGCATAAAGAGGTTTTCTTGTTTTCTCCTATTTTATCTGTATTTAGGAAAGATCTTGGAGCACACCAGCTACAGCAATTTCTTACTTAAGAAGTAAAAGCGTAAGTTTTATCTACAGAATCTGTACTCTTGTCTTGTAATATTGATATTTTGTTCTCAAGATGCCCTTTTTTCACAAAGTCTGGGAGTCAAAGTTAATGAAATTGTTCATTTTCCTTTTGGGGGCCTGAGATCTTTGGTTAGCAGTCTTAAATGACTACTATCCAGAGAAGTGTTTGAGATGGAATCTAGTAACTTGAAATACTGTCTACATGAGGACAGGATTTATGTCTTCTTTAAACATAACTTCAACCACATCTGTAACAGCAATAGAGAAAGGATGAATTTTATTCTCAGCCCTATGACATCTAGTAAAAATCCTAAACATGAGGATTATACACTGACAACCTAAGGAGTGGAGGAGCTTCGTCGCTGCCCTAAACATCAGAGGCGTAATGGGAACATGATGATGAACCTAAGCTTCAGCAGCTAGCAGCAACGTAGGAAAAAAACGTAATTGTATAAGGAAGCTTAGCTTTGGCATACTAATATATTCGCAGGTAAATTTCTTATTGTGGGTGAAAGTACACAAAGTACTTTGAAACAATTTGTACAGCAGACCCAACTTTACATTTTGAAAAGCAACTTTAGGTTCTTGTTGATATTTTTCAGTGGTCAGTGAAAATACAGATCTAAAAATCTATAGGGCCAGATTCTCTGGCCCAATTCAGCAGAACAAGGGGAGTGGTTGCTGGGCTAAACTCTCCCACTGGGGATTCCCCTGGCAGTAGAGAGTCCCTAAAAGGCATAAAGCCAGTTTAGCTGGCTCCTATGCTGCCATCTCCCACCCAATTTTAAGGTGATAGGGAGTTATGGACCATGGCCAGGTTGTGATCTCTGGCTATCTACAGATGGAAGATGTTCCCTTGAGAATTATGACCAGCTGGGTGGAGTTAGAGCAACACTCTGATGGAATCATTGCCCAGCACAGCCAGCCAAAGAGTCAGTGAACTGGAATCAGCTCTCTTTCTACTGCACCCAATAGAAACTGGCCACAGCAGAGAATCTGAGCCTGAAAAACAGCAAGCATTGACAGGGTTCTGATAGAGTTTACACCAATCTGACGCTTGAAAAAAAGGTTACCTACCTTTTCGTAACCGTTGTTCTTCAAGATGTGTTACTCATGTCCATTCCATTTTAGGTGCGTGCACGCCCATGTGAACAGTTGTCGGAGACTGTTGCCTTAGCAGTATCTGTAGGATTGGCTGTGGCACCCTTTGGGATGCCGCACTCATGCATCGGTATAGCAGGTGCTGCTGGCAATTCTGACAGAATGGCAGGAGGGCAGGTAATGGAATGGACATGAGCAACACATTTCGAAGAACAACAGTTGTGAAAAGGTAGGTAACAATTTTTTCTTCGAGTGCTTGCTCATGTCGTTCTCTTCTAGGTGACTCACATGCAGTATTCCTGGAGGTGGGCATGGAGTTCACAGTCGTGTGGCTTGTAATACTGCTCCACCGAAGCGGGCGTTGTCTCGGGCTTACTGGGTAAGCACATAGTGAGACATGAATGTGTGAATGGATGACCAGGAAGCCGACTACGAGGCTTGTGCTCTAGTTGACTGGGTGGTTACAATCACTGGTGAAGGCACCTTTGCCTGATCATAGCAATATCAGATGCAGGCAGTGATCTAAGATGAAATTCTCTGGGTGGATACGTGATGACCTTTCATCCTATCTGCCACCACGATGAACAACTTGAAAAATGGATTGGTCCTCTCAGTGTAGATGGCTAGTGCTCTCCTGACGTCCAGGGAGTGCAACCTATGTTCCTCCTCAGATTTAGAGGCTTTGGGAAGAAGATTGGCAAAAATGTGTCCTGGCTCATGTGAAATTGAGAAACCACCTTGAGCAGGAAAGCTGGATTCGGCCACAGCTTGACCTTGTCCTTGAAAAACACCGTACAGGGCGGCTCCGAGGTAAGTGCCCTAATCTCAGAAAACCTTTGGGCAGAAATTATCACCACCAGGAATGACACCTTCCAGGAGAGAAGAAGAAGGGAACAGGATGCCAAGGGAGCTCTCATGAGTCGCACGAGCTCCAGATTCAGGTCCCATGGAAGAACTGGGTCCCGGACCTGGGGGTAGAGTTGCTCCAGACCTTTCAAGAACCAGACCGTCATGTTACGATCGAAGACCGACTTTACCTGGAACAGAGACTGAAAGGCAATATGGCAGCCGAGTGGATCTTAATTGATGAAAGAGACAAGCCCTGGAGCTTGAGATGCATAAGGTAGTCCAGGATCGACTGCAGCTATTACAAACAGCATGAATAGGCCTCCAGAACTGTTAATAGCTCATGCTACTTAGAAATACCACTAGCACACAGACAGCGCTTAAATCGCTCTGAGATTATCATAGACACCGGCACTTACAAACACTGGGTGTGTTATAGTGACTGGATTACACTGATTTAAAAGTGCTTGGTTTATAACAGCCAAGTTACTTTTTCCACGGCAATGGTATATACAAGCACAAGGTGTGGTATAATAAAGGGCTTAAATCACTGAGAAACTTTGCCAGTTTATCAGCAGTACATATAACAGCCAAGAGTCCTTTTCTCCTTAGTAAAAGTACTCAAAAACAATGTTGGCACAACAGCAACATTTATAAAGCTCTCCAGGTGCCTTGTAACGCCTACAATGTCCATCATTGGTATGGATGAAGGCTGAGATTTTTTGCTGAATGGTCTTCCATTTCACATGCTACAACAAATACATATTAGGACTATAAGGCCTCCTTGCCAACTTCATACACAATATCACACAAACTGCAAAGGAAAAATGCAATCATAATTTAATTAAAACAATTTAATTTAATTGAAACATATTTAAATCTAATCCTTTTAATGGTTTCATAGACCTTAGGCTAGGGATAGGGTGAAGATGGTAACTTTTTCAGAATTACTTTGGTTCCGCCTCCTCTTCAAGTTGATGGAGGAAGAAGGCTGAAGATCTTTAATCCACCCCTGCCCTCAGTAATAGCTATACCTTTCTCCAGCTAAGATGGCAAAAACACTGTGTCATGTCACATATCATCACTTTTAGGCAGAGTCCCCACTGCCTATACCATGTTGTGTTAATGCCCCATTGAAAGTTAAAAACAACAGCTACTCAGGCTGCCACTATCCCCCTTCTGGCAAAGCAGCAGTAAGGAATACTATTGATATAATAAAATGTCTACTGTGAAAATAGCCTGCAACTAGCTACCAATGTGTTCAGGTTATTTGCACAGATAAATGGTTTCCAGCCACCTACTTGATCCCTATTCAGTGGAATACAGAATATAAAACTAGACAGGTCACCTAAGCAGTGACTAGGGTATGCACTGAAGGATGATAGTCTTTGATCTGCTGGAGCTATTATACCACCCTTCCACACTTGTGTTGAACCAGCAGAGACTGGCACAGCAAAGGATCATATGGTGGTTCACCTTGTTTGGAGTAAATCTAATCCAAACAGTGGTTGTAATGTGTCTGCATAGTTGGGAGCACTTTCTTTAGCGGACATGAGGTTATTACAGACATGCTAGGATGGACACACTGTGATCAGCATGCCAAATTTCTCTAGTGTAGACAATGCCAAAGAGAGCTGGTTCAGGCTGCTGCTTCTGCTTCCAGTACCCTCCAGCAAAGAAGTGGAGTTTAAAATGAAAGCAATTCTAACCCAGCTGTTTCTACTGAACTGGAAGGAGAAGGCTCAGACACGTTCCTCAGGTGCTTTGAGTGTGTAAGGGTGAGAGAAAGAGACACTGGAGAACCTTGATTTGAAATATCTTTTTTCCTCTGGTCAATCTCTGGGTAACTATTTTCTTAATTCTAATGGAAACATTTGATTGAGCACACTAATGGAAAATGTCTTATATTTCAATGTTTTTTTTTTAAAGTTCATCATAAGCCACATTATAAGCACTCCAGGGTGTGTGCTTGACAGCCAATAAATGCACAGCTCCCAGTGCTGAGGCATTGGACATTAGCACATCCAAGGTGTGTATTTCTTGGCTGATAAATGCAGACATAGTCATGTGGTTTTGCTTATTTATAAACACAGCTGACATGCTGTTGACCTTTATAACATTTGCCAGGTGCCTGATGACACCTATAATGTCTGTTGACATGCCAGAAACATTTATAAAGTTTGCCAGGTGGCTCACAACACTTGTGTCCATGGAGAGACCTTACAGCATTCCCAACTTTAAGAAATTTGACTGTCCATATGTTTTAAAATTATTCTCACTGAGACTTAAGAAGACTTACTAGTTAGCTATTAGACCACACTGGTTTTGAGTTATGAATGGGGAAAAAAATTAAGTTTTGATACGAGAAAAAAAAACTAATTTTGCTTTAACTCACTAACTCATTAGATTTTCTTCAAACATGTGTCTCAGCTTTTCCTCTAGCCACGGATGAAACACAAGACATTTCAATCAAAATTTCAATCAAAATGGTTATAAACAATGCTAAGGCTGAAATTTTCAGAGGTACAAGGGAGTTAGATGCCCAGCATTCTCTGAATTTCAATGAGAACTGGATGCCTAACTCCCTAAAACCCCTTTGGAAAAGGCAACCTAAATGCTTGGTGTCCAAAGCATTTCTACCCTCCAGTACTTTTGGTCAATACTGTAGATGTGGCTCTTTCGTACTTGTAAGCAGTGGCTATATTGAATAAAGCTGAAAACATCTAACAGGCTTCTTTGTGTCCTTTGGCCTCAATGCTGTAAACAAACAACAATACTTTTTTTTAAAAGAGAACTGTGAGTGCAGGAGTAAATCAAGAGAATTTCAAAATCTGCCTTGTAATGTAAATTGTCTTGTAATCTAGCATACTGATAATAAAACAAATACATTCCATAAAAGTGAAGTCACTTGACTAATGACAAACTTAAAGAAAACCCTTAATTTAAAAAAAAATAACCAACATATGTCCATGTGTGTGCAATAAAAATCCTTGTATTAGGAGGCTATTATACCCAAAACACTGGCATATTGTAAATATAAGATCACATTTCAAATAATGTATCTAGCATCTACATAAATATAGGTTGATTATTTAAAATGTGATCTTATATTTACAATATGTGTGTGTATATGTATATATATATATATACACACACACACACACACACACACAATTCAACATATCTTTGGTGAACTTTATTACCTCTTGTTGACTTACTGTCCCACATCACCCCTAACATTACTACTTTGATCCTGACAGACAAGCTTTACAGAAAGAAAATAACTTTTTTATGGGTACACAAGAGGGAATTCCTCTTATAGAAAAGGCTATGTAAAGAATATTGATCAGTTGTCCAACTTTTGAGTATTAAATTGAGCACCTAAACTTTCTGAGAACAAAGCATCATAGCCATTTTATATATCCAAACTGCTAGATAATTATAAGAAGCAACCTGCATTCAGTAAACAAACCTAATGACTACATAACTTCTAACCCAGCATTCTTTCAGACATGTTTTTCAAAACGTGCTAAGAACAACAAAAATACTAACTTCCCCCCATTGCTTTCTAACATAAAATAGCATATTCTCCTTCACATTTTCCCTTTATTAATAATGATTTGCATTTATCCAGTTTCATCCAAGAATGCCAGAGAGCTTTACAAATATTAAATTCCATAATGCCCCTGTGAAATAGGTAGGTATTGTTTTCTCTAATTTACCCTATAAGAAACCTGATATTAAAAGTTAAGTGATTTGCCCAAAATTCCAACAGCAAGTCAGCAGCAGAGCAAAGAATGGAATGCAGTAGTGACTCCCAGTTCCCTGCCTCTACCCATTACATTAAACATCCTCTCTTTAGACTAGCCCTGGAAAATTCTATTTGCCTCAGATTAACACTTCACTTTTGGAAGATATCGGTAGATTTTCATTAACATCAATCCTCACAGAAAAGTGCAGGCAAGCAGATATTGTGCCTGGGCTGGTAAAATTTGACTTTTTTGTTTGTTTGCAAGGCTACTTTAGAGTAACAAAAAATGAAAATTTATATTCTGCATATATTAATGCCACTCCTAATCTGGTGAGATGGTGAATACTCCTGTACTAGAAAGAACTCTGTACTACTTTAAACTGTATGAGTTATTTCTTGTATGACTGAGCCCTCTGCTTTCTCACCTTGACTTCCACTTGACTTGACTTCCAGAGGTTTCTGACCTCTCCTGGTTTGTCTCATATCCTGTAATTGCATCTTTCCCTAGTCTTTTAATGCCTCCTTACCCTCAATACTCCAGAAAATTTTGTTTTCTCTTTACTATTTCCAGTGACCTTATCTATGCCTACGCTTTCATCTACTATCTCTATGTGATGATTCCCAAATCTGCCTCTCTATCCTGAATGTTTTGCCTCCACCTTCTTTCTCTATCTCTACTGACAACTTCCCTATCCTTCATGTTTGCCTAGCTTATAATCTCAGTATGATCTTTGACTCCCGTCCCCTGCACTTCCATGTTCAATCTCTCCCTAAATCTTACTGCTTTACTCTTTTTAATACTGCCGCTTCACAATTTGCCTTTTCCTTACTGTTCCAGCAGCAACACCCCATGATTATTCACTGGTCCTCTCCTGCCTTAATTACTGTAGACTCCTGCCTGGTCTAACTGTGTCTCAACTCCCCGCTACTCAGATCAGTCCAAACGCCTCTATTGAAGCCATCTCTCTTTTCTCCTGCTCCCTTCAGACCACTTCCTATCTCTTACTACATCAAATTCAAAATCTTCATCTTCATCTCTAAGGCTTGGTCTACACAGAAAACTTGTATCAGAATAGCTACAATGGTCAGGGGTGTGCCACATATAGTTATGTCGATCAACCCCCCCAGGGCAAATGCTGCTATGTCAACGGAAGAGTGCTTCTGTCAGCATAGCTAACGTCATTCAGGGAGGTGGAGTACCTACACCAACAGAAAAACTCCTGTCAGGTTAAGCTGCCTCTACACAAGGGGGCTATTCACACATTGCTATGCAGACATAGCTATGCCATTATAATCTCTGTAGTGTAGACATACCATAAGGCACTACACAATTTTGTTCTCAGCTACATCTCTGCTATAATTTCCCATGCCTTCCTCTCTCATACATTTCAAAAATTTCTGTCAAAAAGAACACATTTTTCAAGGGGGAAAATTCCCCAAAATTCATCACATTTTTCAACCAGCTCTACTCCCTATGCTCTTCCTAATCCTCTCCATCAACTGTTTTCTTTGTCTACTTTTCCAAATCCTTGTTTCATGCCTTCAATTCCCTTCTGCCCAGAAAAATTCTACTGTGCTTATCTGCTAATCTGTCCTCTCCTTCAAATCCCACCTTAAAACCTACCTATTCAAGATTTCTTCCTCCTTTGGTCTCATCAGTAATGCCCACATTCTTCTCCTGATGTAATTTTGTGTTTGTCTTATTTATACTATAAGCTATTTGGACATGGAATGTGTCCAACCCATGTTTATGAAGCACCGTTTGCATTTATGGCACTATGCTTTATCATAATAATACATAATTTTTGGGATGTATCTGCTACTAGCTGAAGGGTCAAAAAGCATGAATTTTCTATCTAGTTTTAAAAAAATGCTCACATCTTTTTCTGTGTGGAGATATTTACTGTGCAACTTTCTTCTCTCATAACCAACTGAAATATTTTGAATATATATATTTCTTACAAATCAAACAAGGTTGTTTCTCATTAAAATAACAGTATCAAATTTCACCACCTTACAAATTAAGCTGGCGTTACGTGCCGACTGAATGGACATGCATGTCATTCAAACTAAAGAAACAAATATTAAAAGTACAATTAGATTTAACAAGTAGAATCTGCTGCGAAAAAGTATTAGTTACTTTTTTTGAAGAAACACTGATATTTTTGATATTTCTCAAATTTTGGAATCAGCACAAATGGCTAAATTAAGTCTTTCTTTAATCATAGATATAAGTTAGTGCATCATGTTTGCATTATCTATTGTGAAGTATACAAGTTAACTTAAATCAAATACTGTTTGCTATATGGTAAAGAAGCAGGTAGTTTCGTGAATGAGACATTAGCTGTAAGAGGTAACTCAGTGGTTTTGAGGGCTATTCTCAGCATATGGAAGTTCTAGCAAATGTTCAGTCACTGTTTTTTCTTTCAGTGCTTAGTAACGTCCTCTCAGAACTGTAGCTGGATTCTTAGATCATTAAGTGCTGCTCCTTGTGTTTCAATGCCTGTAAATTGCTCAGACCATAAGAACCAAATTCTGCCCACAGATGCATACTTGGCTCCCACTAACTTCATACCACAACCAAAGTATGGTATGTAAGCGACATGCTTCTCATTTCACTGGCATGCATGACATGCCATAGTATACTGTAATCCCAAATTTACATTTGGCTGAGCAATGTCCATTCTAGGGTGCTTGACCATGCCTTGTGTTATAAAGCAAGAAAACTGTACATCTTTGATCATCTCAGAAGTATGAAGTTTCAAAAGGCACAAAAATAATTACTCTGAAACAAAAATAATTGTTTCTTTTATTTCTCAGTTTATTCATGCTTGCAGGTGCTATTTTCATTTGAAAGTTTGAGCTGCCAGTCTGAGGAAAACTGAGCTACTTCAACGTATACCAGTGAGCATCTTGCCTTTAGTTGCCTTTACATTATTTAAACTGGGTACACTATCTTAGTAAAAGACATAACTGTATCACCATTTATTACCCAGGTTTGCATTTTGGGGGAATTTTGTTGGATCTATGCCTGCTTCTGGATGTCCACAAATGGTCAAAAGTGATTTTATTTCATCTGCATTGGTGAGAAGGCTGTGTTATTTTCTTCCTGAAGCTGACCTCACTATAGTTACAAATTTTTTAGCCCCCAACACCTCACAACTGGGTTATTGCAACGTGCTCTGCATGGTGCTATATCTGAAGATCATTTCAAAACTTCAGGCTGTGCAGAATGGGTCAGCAGACTTGTGTAGTTGGACTTCTGACAGGTAGCACATTAGTCTCATGCTCAATTACTGTAATAGGCTTCTAGTCTGATTTCTAGGTATGATTAAAGGTGTTAATTATTACCTACAAACCCCTAAATGGTGTGTGTCTTGCCTACCACAGAACCTGCCTCAGACAAGATGTCTGAACTAACATCCTCCTAATTTAAAATGTGGGAGGCTGGCAGAGGGCATTTTCAATGAGGGGCCCCTGACTCCAGAACTCACTTCCCACTTAGGTCTAACAAAGCATAAACTTACTGGTCTTAAGAATTGCTGCGAGGCCTACCTATTCTCTCAAGATTTCAAGGGGATGGGTGGAGAAGGTTAGAAATTGTTGGTCCTGATAAATTGGGTGGGTAAGGAAATGTTATAATATTGGTTTATGTTGTAATTTTTTAATCTGTTTTAATAGTGCACATGCACCTGGACCCTAACAGCCTATTTTATAAATAAGGAAAAATATTTAAAAACATATTTTGTAATATTAGAACATTTGAATGTGTATATTAACCCAACAAAGTCCCAATTTTTGTAATTTAATAGCAGCGCAGAAGCCCCAAGGATACCGTAAATAGCATATCAAGCAGTAGGCATGACTTTTCCGACCCAGTTTTTCATTTCACAAGTTTATTGTGGCCACTTTCAAGGACAACTAAACTTACAGCATATCAGTGTAATGATGGAATATGACATTTTATTTCACAGACTTTCTGAGGATGAGATTTAAAATCCTATTGCCCACAGATTCAATGGTTTTCTTATACAGTAAACTTTTTGTGAGGACTGGGATACATTATTCTCATCTTAGCACATGAAGATCCAGAGTGGGGCTTTGTTCCGTTCTCCTAAGACCATGCACTGGGCAACATCAAAACAAAACGTGAACACAAACATCTTAGGCATCAAGAGCACTGTGAACATCAGAAGCTAAAACTTGTGTAGGTGTATTAGCAATCCTACGACCCATCTGTCATAAATCTTAGTTGTTCCTGTACATCACCTACCGGCAGAGCTGTCTGCCTGAGGAAAAGTACCATTTTGAATACCACTTTACCAGTTTATTATATCCTAAAACCTCTCCCCTGCCCAGTCATTTGACTTGGAGAGAATAGATTTCTCCCCCTCCTCCACCACCACCACCACGTGTGGTTCTACCTTATGTGATCAAGGAACATGAAAACTCATGTTCATACAGAAAAATACATTCAAACTCACCAACAGTGAAACCCCTCTAAGATGCCAATGTGAGGGTTTGGAGTTTTTACATCTTTTTAACAAACCTTGCTGGGGTTCTCAAACGATATATGGACCATTTATTTTAGTCCACTTATATTTCCTTTTCTTTCTTTCTTCCTTCCTTCCTTTCTTAGGTATGTTAAAGACTGAGTTTACAATTAACTGAACAGACAGCGTACAAAAGGCTTTTAGAACTATACCATATGGTCTAGGGAAAGGAACAATCTGGACTATCCACATTTCAATCTGCAGGCTTGTCCACCTCTATAACACATTATACTGCTGTAATAAAATATTAAGATAGAAATGTAAAAGTGAAAATAATGTCTCTCATTACCAGGCAACAAGGCATCCTACAAATAGACTGATATATTTAATAGAACCTAAATTACAACAAGCATTTATGATTTTGGTATGCAGCACCAGACATAGGCACTAAGGTGCCCTATTCAATTGAAACAATATTTCTGCAGGGATATGGGTGGGTATTCAGCTGATGCTTCAGAAAAACACAAAATACCAGTTTTACATGGGGCATATTGGCAAGGGTTTATATAACAGATGACAAATTCTTGGAAATCAAATAAAGGCAACAGGAAAATACCCATTGTTACCTAGTGAAGGTCTAATCACATGGTCACAGCTGGAACCAATGTACATCATTCATTAATAAAATACTATTGCAGTACCCATTTTTTGCTGCTTTTCAATGTCATTACAAAAACCCTTTTAAGTCTTTGTAGAGAATATATGCTCATAAATTCTATAATGCATATGAAAAATTACTAAACAATGTTTGCAGAAAAAAAAACTTCTACAACAGAGGAAGTACTAAAACCTCAGCATAGGTACACATACTTATTATAAAGTATTTTATATGCACATATTCATTGTCTTCCAGAAAGATATTTGGTGCACCTGTAAATATAAAAAAGAGCACGTCTAGTACAAACTGAGCAGTCAGATATCAAAGAAAGTAATTGAAACATTTTGTAAGGTGTGGCCTAAGCAATATAAAAGAAAATATATTACATATCTAGACAGTATGGTGAATCATGTCCAATAAATATCTAAAATAAAGAGCCACATTAGACCCATTAAAGACAAGACAAGAGGCATGGAAAAAATTTAACTTCTTTGAATTTGCCAGAATCACATATCCTGTTGACATATGTATTCTCACACACCACAGCACTCTCACACTCTATCTTCCTTTGTCTTGATCCTACATTCTGCCATTCATAAGTGATGTGTAATAACTTCTTGCCATTGTTAGTTTCAGGCTTCATAACCACGAATAGGAAATATGTAATGGGAAAAGAAAAAAAAAAAGCCCACAAAAACAAAAAACCTCAAGCCTGGCACTAAGGAGCCACCACTTCAGTGGCACAGTTTTATTAAATCACAAAAAATCATCATACATAATTACAAAATTATTTCCATAGCATCTCTAGTTTCTTGCTCTATCAATTTTGATTTGTGTCATTTGTTCCACACTCGCAATATTACAGGTTAAGAGGCATGTCTTTCTTAGAGATTTGGAGAAGTTTTTCAGTAGCACTGAATAACAGATGTACAACGTGATGGTTGGATTGCCACAGTATAAGTGATTTTTCTCTAGCTCAGATAGAAGAAGAGAGAAATAGAAAAACAAGATTATTTATATTTAATTAGTTACTGCTGCCCCTAAAAATGTTGCCAACTTCTATCAGTTTTAGTAATCATCTTTGGTTTTACTTGTAATATATTAGTTAAAACATTTTAAAGATAGAAATGTGATTTTCAAGTTGACTATGTTCTTTTAACGTTTCTGAAGCATTTTGATGCTACAAAAGGAGCACCTCAGAAAAGTGTATAAATAAATAAAATAAAAGGAGGGATGGGCATTCAAAGATGGAGGATCTGCTGCAGTAAGGCATCTTCACATAAAATAGTGCTTTTTGTTCTTGCTCTTTTCTCACAAAAACATACACACACAAAGCTGTATTTCTAGTAATGGACCAAAATGCTGTCAAATATAGTAAACAGGTAAGTTTATTTAGCGCTGATTGGTGACTAATCTATTGTTTTTAAAATCTGTTGATAAGACTTAATGGGTTTAAAGGCTTTTCAAAATTAAAAATAAATCATGTAAAAGTGCTGCAAGACTGCACATTTTCTCAAATCATCTCAAAGTATCTGTGGTTGACATATTTCTCTGTGCATATGGCAGGCAAGAAAGTTCCACATTAATACTAATAGTATGAATCCAATTTTTTTCTATTCATATTTATTATTGTAAAAAATAATACATGCACACACGCTTCAAATGTGCTCTCTTTTATTGCCATGAAATCATTAACATCTTTAAATAAGATCCTACCAACCATTGCATATTAAAAGCTTTGGGCTTAGTGGATTGCAGTAGACATGGTCTTCTCACGAAAGACTTTCAGACTTGCATCCCTAAAAGTTGGACTGATTTCAAATAAACAGTCAGGCTTCATCTTCCACGTAAATAAGCTGAGATGAACTAGATATTTCCCTCTGTACTGGGAAGTTATGAATATGGGAGTCTGTCACAGGACATTCCATATTGCAGCTTACTCAGCAGGTAAGGAGAACTCTAATGCAAAAGGACTTATGCTCTACAATTGGTCCTGGAACAAAGAAATATGAGATCTGAGATAGACAGCAAAGGTATATCCCTGCCACACAAACAAGAAAATTACTAGTCTCTTCCTCATGGCTCCAACTTAGCATTTCTATTATTAAGACGGAATGCAGTGACTGTGGTTTTGTGGGGGCTTGGTTTGAGCCTCCATTTCTGGAAATATTCCTCCATGGTATTTAGGTCCCCATTCAAGGTGGACTCTATGTCGCTGAAGGTGGCTGCTTGTGTTGCAACTTCAACTCTCATGAAACTTGGAAAGCCAAATGGAGTTCACAAGAAGTCACAAATAAACACCTTTGAAAGACCCATGCAGAAGATCCCTGGTGTTTTTCTCCCATGAAACTCACGGGGCAACCCTAAACTGCATCTGCACAAATCATGGCAAATTCGGATACTTGCTGCACAAATGGAAAATTAAAGACTCTCCAATGTGCAACTGTGGTCTCCTAGAACAGACCATGGAACATATAACACCTCAATGCACGATTCACAAATACAAAGGAGGCATCACAGCGATATAGTCCGCTACTCCTGATGCAGTTATCTGTCTTAACCATCTGAATGAAAAATTATAATTGTTCTCTACATCTACATCAGCCACACTAGCAAGTGAAGCCTTTTTTATCCACTGCAAGGGGATCCTCAGTTGCAAACATCCTGACCAAGTTCAGAAGAAAAAAGGCTTATAATTCTAATAGTCCTGTTCTGGATGAATTAAATATGGCTCAAAACCCTGCCAAATGAGGCTGCCATCATGCTGAGAGTGTGGAAATAGATGATTACTCAGAAGCAGGGCACTTTTTCCTTCTCAGCCCAAGACATTCTGGTTCCCAGAAGTCTGTCCAAAAGAACTTACAACTGTAAATATGAAAAGGGTGCACTGTGGTCAGAAAGGCCCATAAGGACGTCTGTTGATTTTCCTCTGTTTGTCTGTGTCTAAATTAACCAGCCAATCATCCAGCCATCATTCATCACCTGTCCACATGCCAACTACGTGGAAGCTTCTACTACCTATACTTGACATGAACAGATATTTGACTTTTTATCTGGAGAAGAATAAAGCCTTAAAGTCCACCAGTGCTTTATTTCTTTTGACACTAAACTCAGTAAACAATGCTATCATCAAAAGAGCCATGCTTAAATTGTTATAAGCTTCCATTTCTAACTGTTAGCCTGGCAGTCCTGCAGCTAGGTGATGTCATTGTTCAATTTATTGAATATGTGGTGACCTTGGTTGTAACCTCAGTTCTAAAAGCAATGCAACCAGCTACAAGAGCCGAGTGGCCACTCTGGAAAAGACCTTGAGGTGCCAAGGTTTACTACTAAATTAAAAAGAAAAGGAGTACTTGTGGCACCTTAGAGACTAACAAATTTATTTGAGCCATGCATCCGATGAAGTGAGCTGTAGCTCATGAAAGCTTATGCTCAAATAAATTTGTTAGTCTCTAAGGTGCCACAAGTACTCCTTTTCTTTTTGCGAATACAGACTAACACGGCTGCTACTCTGAAACCTACTAAATTAAAATCTCTGCTGAATGTACAATGGCAATAAAAAAAAACAACACACATTGAAAACATTAGCAGCATAAGAATGAAAAAGAAAAGAATAATGAAAAATGCCATTATTGAAATCAATGATATACCCTCATTTGGAATACTGTATTCAGTTCTGGTCACCTTAACTCAAAAGAGATTTAAAAATCTAAACAGAAAAAGAAGGATTCAGACATGAATAATAAAAAATACTAGAGTAAAGGAAAGATTTCCATATGAGAGTGAGATAAGACACAGAAAGACTGTTTAATTTAGATAGGAGATTTATAAAGAAGAGATAGGACAGAGGTATATAATCTAATGTATGACACAGATAGGGTAAATTAGGCACTCCTAATATGAGATAACAAGGGGACATTAAATGAAATTTAAAAGCAACAAATTTAGAACTTATAAAAAGAACTACATTTTACACAATGCATAATAAGCCTGTTGAACTCATTGCCACAAGATATCGCTGAGGCCAAGAGTTTAGTAGGATTTTAAAAAGGATCAGATTTTATAATAATAATTAGATCACCCACAGAATCAGAGAATAGGAATTTTAAAAATGCCTATAAACCTTCAATATTCAGGGCATAAGACAGGGTGCTGGACAAGATGGATACTAGTCTGATTTAGTACAGCAATTACTATGAGTCTGTTTAAGGCTCCATATACACAAAAACTAGGACCAGTTTAACTAAAGGTGTCTTTCCGAATTGGTTTAATTAAATCAGCATAAAACCTTGTTTAGACACTCATCTCAATTTAGTTTAGGTTGACTCCTTACCAGCTTAATTTAAGATGAAATAAGCCACTCTTAAACCAAAATAAGAGTGCTACACAAGGTTTTGTAGCAGCTTAGGTAAATCAATTTTCAAATCAATTTCTGTTAAATCAGTGTAATGACTTTTTCATGTAGATAAGCCCTAAAACAATTAGTGCAGCAGAAATTTTTGGTGTGGGCATAAGAAGCAGTATGCTCAAAAATTCAACTTTTGGAGGAAAATTAGTTGTTTTAAACTATCACTCCTTTTGGTTAAAATATCTCTAACAATAGATTACATGAAAGTTACTTTACTTAGATTGGATTGTGAAGGAATACATGAAAGACAAAGTCCTCAACACAATTAGAAATCATTTTTCTTTTTTATTGCTATCTTTTTATCTTATTTTTATCTAAAAGATCCTGTTGCTCTACAAAATTACTGAACTACCTTGTGACACTGATAATGTTAGGCAAGATATTTATTTATTGCCAACTGTTTGAAAGGGAGAATGATGGCTCTAGATTAAGAACAGGAAGAACAACAAGTCAGTACCAAGAGTACATATTTGGGAGTCTCTTCAATATTTACAATCAAGACATTTTTTCCTTCTTTAACCATTAGGAAATCTTAATGGCAAGTCGCTCTCACCAATACCATCTTACCACCTGTAAGGCAGATTGTTATATAACGAGATTCTGACAACGAATTAATTTCCCCACATGGCTTTATTTTAGACTTGCAGTTGCACTGATTTTGGCTTAAAAAAAAAAAAAACTTGCCACGGAACTAAGAGTAAAACTCAGAATAAAGTGTGGAACTGAGCAATACTGTAGACAGTAACAATATCAAAAAGGGTCAGATATCATCTAACGGCTACATTATGATCTAAATTTTATTAATTTTGCTTTATTGTTGAAGTGTGAATCACCGCTTCCCAATGTTATCTCAATGGGCAGTTCCAGATAATCATGTCTTTTCTTTATATAGGTCATACACCAAATCAATTACAAATACCATCAGACCATTCTTTTTAGATTATTTTTTTCATGGAGACCAAAATATGCAAATTTGGGTGCTTAAAGTTAGGCATCTAAATCCAGACTAAGACACTTAAATCCATAGGCAATCAAATTTTCAGAGGCACCAAGCACTCATGACTTCCACTCAATCCAATGGGAGGTGCAACTCTTCTTTTTCTGAAAATCAGGCCACATGGATTTAGATGCCTACTTTTAGACATTCAATTTTGAATATTTTAGCTTTATTTCTTGCTGCCCTTGTTTTTTTTTCTTTTAATTGTGTGATATTTGTGAGCTTGGTGAGATTTCTTTGAAAAACAAAACAAAGTTGTGAGCTTGGATAACAGGTACAGCTGGGCCTTCGCATACACCCAAAGCTCCACTGTTTCATCTTCTAAAACATAAATTCATGTGATCTTTTAACAACTATTTACTTCACACCAAACCAGATATCTCCCTAAAGCCTACCAATATAGCCTCCAGGCATATTTCTAAAATAAAAGTACTGGATCTATGTGTACTTAAAATTTTCATACTAAAGGAATGAATCAACTGTCACAAAAGTCGTAGTATCTAGTGATTGCTTACCTCTTAGTACAATTAAAAATTCATCTATGTATCTATTTTATGAAAAAATCTAACTACAATAACAAATTACATTTAGTTTCTACATTGTACTATCAGAGGTGCTACTGATATTCAAGTCATTCTAAACCTTTATAAGCAATTAACATATTGGATATTTTAATATGACTCAGCAGGACAGAGAATTAGTTGTCTATATAAACCAGGCCTAAGTATAGTGGACAATATCCTATATTATTTGCATAAATATTTTCTTTATTCCTGCTTAGAGGTTAATGAAATAGAGTAGCATTTGTATCTTTTTTTTTCCTGGTAAATTACGTTATATCCTACTTTATATATTTACAGAATTAAATCATATTAAAACAACGAAACAACTGTCTTCATATTTCAGCTAATTTTTACTGCATTCTTCTTTTAACACTCTCACTACAAGTAAAACTACTGTTGTCTATTGTAACCCATAACTAGCATCTTGAAAAAAAGGCAAATTATAGGGCTTCCAACAACAACTATGTTAGAAAAATCAATCTTTTTTTTTTTCCCCTGGCACCACAACAAGTCTGTAGTTTGCTGATTTTTTAAAAATCAGCTTAATATATTGGCTGTGTATTTATTTATAAGCTTTCAGCAAATATCAAATTATATTTAAAATTAGTGAATTCAGCCAAATCACAGTTTGAAATAAGAACAGCAGAGTTGGTTACAGAACAACAGAAGACATAACTTAATACTGTAATTAGACAAACTACAGAAAAAGATAGCTAGCAGTGTTCCAAGAGAAAAGTGGTTGTGTCCACATTATCACTTAAAAACCATTTTAATTCAAACATCTTTAGTGTAACTCCAGTGAATGCAAGGGAATTATCCCAGGTTGAATTTAACCCTAATGTGCTAATGCAATTAATTAATTGAGGTTGCTGAATTAATTGAGGTTGCTAAGAAGTTCTTCAAAATCACTACAGAAATATGGTACTACCAATATTCATTACACTATCTGTAGCACCAAGAAGAAAAATATGCTGATTATTGGGGAAAAAGAAAATGACTTAGCTAAAATCTATGAAAGCACTCTTCCAGTGATCACTCTCATTGCGGCTGGGCTCGGGGGCGGGGAGGAGAGATTTGCGTGTATCAGCTGCGGGGGCCCTGTAGCTGGGCTCTGGGGAGAGGGGTTGGGGCTGTCTGGCCACCAGACTGGACTCTGGGTTGGGAAGGGGGCAGAGAAACAGGAACTGGATTGTCAAAGGGTTTTCTTTAACTCTCTACTCCTGGGGGAATTTTTGTGTGTGTCTTTATTGTTACAGACATACTTGCTGATAGGTATTTTGAAATAAATTACCAAAATAATTGAAGCTGGTGAGATTATGTACTGTTATTTTGACAAAAAAAATTGCAGAATTTTAAAATAGTGTGCGCAGATTTTTAATTTTTTGGCACAGAATGCCCCCAGGAGTAATGATACATCTACATCTTCTATGGCATATACTACATTGGCAATACAGCCTCAAACAAATCTTTTTGTGCTGTGGTCTTTTTCTAAAGGATATCTTTGCAACCTACCCTAATTCGTTGGCTGTTTTATTTATTTTTGGGGAGGATACTTCATACAGGTACCTCCTCTTTTGTTGAAAGAATTGCCAGTGAAAAAACTCCCCCCCTCCAAGCAAAGCAAGTTTCAGTGCTGTAAAGCACCAGTGTAAACAGTGCACAAGCACTGGGAGGCACGCTCCCAGCACTGGGAGCTACGCCTCTCATGGAGGTGGGTTTTTTAGAGTGCTGGGAGACCTCTTTCCCAGCGCTCTGCCGGGACTACACAAGCCACATTAAAGCACTGCCATGGCAGTGCTTTAGCATTGCCAGTGTAGACTAGCCCTTAGTTGCCACTCCCTCTTCCAAATTGACTCACTGTAGAATTCTCCTCCCATCCTTAGAAATCAGTGGAGATTGTCTGGGCTGACATTAGAGGGTCCACAGGCTATACATTCCTCTGCTCTCACTTTTCCTAATATATGTTTTTAATGTAATTTTCTAACGAGAAGAAATTGTTAGTGTTTCCATCCCCAACAGGATCGTTTTTGTCTGACATAACACAGTATCACATAATAAAGAGGCGCATCCATGTTAGGTTTATTTCATGTTAACATCCTCCAGCCAAGTATAGGATTTTGACCCCTCAAAATTCCAAATAAGCCAAAGTAGGAAATCACCCCATAGATCATCACCAGTAGCTATCAGATAATCTTTTGAAATGACTAGCCTCTCCCAAGAGCCACTCTTAATGATATTTACAAAGACCTGTGACGAAAACACTAAGGTTTGTTTGAGGACAATTACAGTAGCACAATAATTACTTAAATGATCTGCAATAATCAATACTAAAGCAACACTAATATTCTAAAATGTACATAGTTTAAATCTCCTGAAATAAAAATGGATGTTTCATACATAAACTAGTAATTAAAACAATTAATAATTCTCAACTATTGCTTTATAAAATATACCATCACTGCACACTATATAATAGGTTGTCACATCACATAAAATGTTCAGGAAATATGTCTATTCTAGTCAGATATCTTCTGTCAACTGAAATAGAAAACAAATGACCTGAATCTCTATGAAATAAGTAGACTATCAGGTACCCACAAGATGTGAGCAACGTCTACCACTGCAGGCTATCTTGACATCAGGTACTTCACTACTTTTAATGACCAGCATCCTATCAACATGAAACAACCAAGAACCCATTTAGTGACTGAAATATGAAATTATTTTTCGATAAATAGTTTGTTAATGTTTATGATTAATATTGTAATGGAAGTTAGCACTTAAAATATTCTGAAGAACCAACCTTATTTTTGTGTTAAAATCACTGGAGGTGTGATGCAAACCCCTTTGGGCTAAATGCCCTCATCAAAACATCTTATAGGTACATTAAAAATTGAATGAGCATAAACAACTCCAACAGAGCAGAACTTGAGATGGTATTGCAGTGATCTTTGCCTTTCATAAATATCAACACTTGGGACAGTGGGCATGGGAATAAGAGCAACTAATTATTGTACTTTGCTTAAGGGCACGTATGGTGTTCACTATAGGTATCTCTATTGCTGCTTTTTGCCTAATGTATTGCCTCTCAAAGACTTCCACTATAACGACTTGCTGCTATACGCTAAAGCATTTCTAGTATACCAAACTGCTTTATATTCAGAAAGAAATGCACTGCAACTTCTGAAAGATGTTGCTAAAAAGGAAACAGCAGTTGGGAAACTGTATATTGCATACAAGTGAATAGTATCAAATTATATCTAAAAGACAAATTAAATTGTAATGGTGATACTTATTGCAGAGAGAGTTTTTTAATGAAAATATTTATAGTTTCTAAACAGCAGATAAAAAGAAGGCATATGTAATTAATAATATCTTGTTATGGCAAACAGTTTCAATCTTTGATTTTGCAGTATTATCCAAGCTAGTAACTTGATGTCTGTTTAGAAAACAATATTAACTCACCATTTCAATATATATATTTTTATACTGATGCTATTAAAAAACTGATTTGGGGGGTCTCAGGGACTTTGTTTGGTCGTGTGGTTTTCTTTTATTGGGTTGTTTTTGCAATTTCCATAAAACAAATTTCTCTAAATACTATAATGCTTTGTAATTACTAAATACTTCAGTCTAGTGAATAGTTTTATACTGATGTTAAATGTTTCTTCTCTGATACATACAAAAAATATGGGCCATGTTACTGGATCTGGCTAAGCAGGGCTCAGTACAGAACCTGGATGGAGGGAGGAAGAAAAATAAGCCATTTTTGCTAATGCCCTGATTCCCAGCATGATTTAGAAGAGCCTAGTAGTTGCTCTAAATTATGCCAACAGAAATGGTACCTGAATAACAAGCCCACTGGCTGGAGCACAGAGCATGGTTTCAGCCTGTCTCCTACGTTAACTTTAGGCCACCATGGGATGCGACAGGGAAGTCCCCAGTTGCCACTCTGGGGCAGTGTTAAGTCTCCTTTGCACTACTGGAACAGTGCAAAGACAATTAAACCTAGGCTGAGAATCTGGGCCAATAACAATTTAAACAGCTTTCATCCCCTAACATTTTAGACCCAGAAAGATCCATCAAAACATAAGAAAAGCCTACTGGGTCAAACCAAAGGACCATCTAGCCCAGTATCCTGTCTTCCAACAGTGGCCAATGCCAGGTGCCCCAGAGGGAATGAACAGAATACCCATTCCCAGCTTCTGGCAAACACAAGCTAGGGACTCCATCCCGGCTAATAGCTATAGATGGACCTACCTCCATGAATTTATCTAGTTCTTTTTTTAACCCTGTTATAGATGTGGCCCTCACAACATCCTCTGGCAAAAAGAAAAGGAGTACTTGTGGCACCTTAGAGACTAACCAATTTATTTGAGCATAAGCTTTCGTGCGCTACAGCTCACTTCATCGGATGCATTGTAGCTCACGAAAGCTTATGCCCAAATAAATTGGTTAGTTTCTAAGGTGCCACAAGTACTCCTTTTCTTTTTGCAAATACAGACTAACACGGCTGTTCCTCTGGATCCTCTGGCAAAGAATTCCACAGGTTGACTGTACGTTGTGTGAAGCATTACTTCCTTTTGTTTGTTTGTTCCTGCTGCCTATTAATTCCATTTGGTGACCCCTAATTTTTCTGTAATGATTAAGAGTAAATAACACTTCCTTATTTACTTTCTCCACACCAATCGTGATTTTATAGACCTCTATCATATCCCCCCTTAGTCGTCTCTTTTCCAAGCTGAAGTCTTATTAATCTTGCCTCATAATCACTCCTCCATCTCAAGCGCTTTATAAACTATAGTCTTAATCCTGCAAAAATGTGCTATCATGCTTAGTCTCATTGACTTCAGTCATCAGCAGATTAAGATAGGAATTGAAGAAGAATATCATTTTGAAACTGCAGAGGGAATTTTCATGTAGGAATTACCCAAATTAGAATATGTCCAACAAATAAGGTTCACTTGCTCAAAGGCATTATAGGAGCTTTGAGCTTAGTGGCTACAAATAGTCAAGACTTTGGGCTTATGTCTCATCAGGAAGACAGCACCTTTAGCGCTACAATGACCATTAATGCACTGCAGAGGCACTGATTCAGAAGTGATCCAGGACGGAAGAATGCCATATAGCAAACCACCACCACCACTTCCAGTAGCAAGCAGGGTTTTCTTTGAGGTCTCCTAACCAAGAATTGACCAAGCACATGCCTATTCAGTTTATGATCAGATGTGATTACCGTTTGAGATGCTATAGTCATAAGCAGTATGTCCAATATCAATGTGAGGAACTAAAATATCCCTAACTTTGGTTCACAGACCAAAGTTGCTGCCCGACCAAGATGTTTTTATTTTCACTGTTCTTAGTTTTCAGAAAATCAATCCAAATACTCCGAGAAGTTACTAAATTAAAATACAGATTTTAATTGCTGGTAGTTATTAAAATGAATTTTCATCTTTGTATTTATTTTAGGAATCAGATTTATTAGATATACAAATAACATTTTTTTAAAAACCTTAAGATTTAGCAGTCATGTATTTTGACTATAGTTATAAATTACTTTCTGAGGTAATGGCTAAACAATCCGGCTCTCAATTTCACTAGTACAAACCTGGACTAATTTCACTGACTTCATACAAGTTACCTCAGATTTACACCAATTTAAGTGAAAGCAGAAGTGGCCCAATAAGTCTAACGGGATATTTTCCATATAAAATACTCAATTTTTAAGCTAATAAACCGTATGCTCATTTCTTGATTTAAAAGGTTGGTGTGACTGGTAAACTGTAGTTTCAATATTAGAAATAATGAGGTAGCATAAACTCAAGAAATGCAAACTTCCTGAGCAAAACCAACAAGCTCCTGAGATATTATTTTGCAAAGCTTTTTGATTATTAACTATTTCCTCACTGAATGATTACAGTTTTTGTCATTTAGATTCACAGGTTCAAAAGACTGCTGATTAAAATAAGAACTATTTAGAGATAGGAAACATTTTTCCATGTAGTTTTCAGCCAGTGCCCCTTTAAAAATGACTTTCAGAAGTTGACATAGATATTATTGTAAAAATATAACATGAAAAAGCAGTAGAGCTGTCCTGTAAACAGCATTAGCTCATCAGCAAATAGTTTTTGTATTGGAAGGATCAGAAAACATATGTAGCTTTAATTTCAGTCTATCTTCCTCGGATACAGCCTGACCTGTTCTTACTCATTCTGCAGTGTGAAAACAAGGTAACACAGAGATGTGAGGGAGTATGGATAACTATGACCAATCATGGAAGCTATTACTTAGGTGAAAAGTCCTCATTCACACAAGCAAGGATTTCAATGGTCCTACTTGCATGAGTGGCTTTAGTGGGACTACGAACATGCATAAGGTTTTACAAGATTAGAATATGTTTGTACAATATCATATATACCAGTGCCCCTATCGACAAACATTTATTAATGTAACATTATGGAGATAAATAGTCTCACTGAACTCAGTAAGAATACTCACATAAAATTATTCATATATGTAAGTAAGTATTGCAGGATGTGGCCCAAGCTTTCTAAGTCAAGGTACAATTTCTTTGTCTGTGATAGAGTACAAGCAGTAGGTTCTAAGTCTGCTGCATCTTTGACACTCCAAAAAGTGCATGTATTTTCTGGGTGCTGTTAATATAAAACTTGCAGAAACAGGACTAGAAAGAATGTTCTCTTGCTTATTGTGCTGAAATTCTCTGGTAAACTGTTTAACTGAAATGCAGAGTTATTCAGAGGGATTTCAGAAACAGGTTTGGAATATTTTTCCATAAATGTAAATTTTTTTCTATTAATACTGGATCTCTTTACACAGATACAGGGGCCCTAATGGCACAGGCCTTACAAAGAACCAAAAATAGTTTTTGAGTTTCAGTGGACTAGACTGACCACAATTACCAACAGTTGCACATGTGAGTAAATGTAGTAGGCAGTTGACACTTAGACTTGGGAATATTATGTAAATATTATAAAGGCAGAGATGCTTAGAAGGAAACCATAATCTAGCTACTTTGATTTCAATGATTCAGTATAATGTGACTACAAAATACAATTTAAACGAACATCTAATTTAATTAAGTTAAACACCACATAAGAAAAACATCTGCAAGACTCAGTCATCCCTTTTTGCTAGGTTTCAGAGTAGCAGCCATGTTAGTTTGTACCCGTAAAAAGAAAAGCAGTACTTGTGGCACCTTAGAGACTAACAAATTTATTAGAGCATAAGCTTTCGTGAGCTACAGCTCACTTCATCGGATGCATACAGTGGAAAATATAGTGGGGAGATTTTATATACACAGAGAACATGAAACAATGGGTGTTACCATACAGACTGTAACAAGAGTGACCAGGAAAGGTGAGCAATTACCAGCAGGAGAGCGCGGTGGGGTGGGTTAACCTTTTGTAGTGATAATCAAGGTGGGCCATTTCCAGCACTTTACAAGAACAGAAGGAGGGTAAATAGACAAGGGGAAATAGTTTTACTTTGTGTAATGACCCATCCACTCCTAGTCTTTATTCAAGCCTAAGTTAATTGTATCCAGTTTGCAAAGTAATTCCAATTCAGCAGTCTCTCCTTGGAGTCTGTTTTTGAAGTTTTTTTGTTGAAGAATTGCCACTTCATTTACCTGCGCATCTACCAATGTGATATATGCCATCATGTGCCAGCAATGCCCCTCTGCCATGTACATTGGCCAAACTGGACAGTCTCTACGTAAAAGAATCAATGGACACAAATCAGACGTCAAGAATTGTAACATTCAAAAAACAGTCGGAGAACACTTCAATCTCTTTGGTCACTCGATTACAGACCTAAAAGTGGCAATTCTTCAGCAAAAAAAACTTCAAAAACAGACTCCAACGAGAGACTGCTGAATTGGAATTAATTTGAAAACTGGATACAATTAACTTAGGCTTGAATAAAGACTGGGAGTGGATGGGTCATTACACAAAGTAAAACTATTTCCCCTCCTACTGTTCTTGTATAGTGCTGGAAATGACCCACCTTGATTATCACGACAAAAGGTTCTCACACACACACACACACACACACACACACACACACACCCCGCTCTCCAGCTGGTAACAGCTCACCTTTCCTGGTCACTCTTGTTACAGTCTGTATGGTAACACCCATTGTTCCATGTTCTCTGTGTATATAAAATCTTCCCACTATATTTTCCACTGTATGCATCCGATGAAGTGAGCTGTAGCTCGCGAAAGCTTATGCTCTAATAAATTTGTTAGTCTCTAAGGTGCCACAAGTACTCCTTCCCTTTTTGCTAGTAAGTGTAAGTAGCCATTTTGATCCCATTAACACAGCTTTGAGATGGATCATGTTCACCTGAAACAGTAAGTCTGAAATAACAAACAAAACGTGAACTTCCTTACTTTGTTTCAGTTTTGGTGTATGCAAAGCATGAACACAAAAATACTTCATTTTCTTCCACTTCTGGTTTTCTATTAAAAAGAAAATTGAAGACATTTAATTTTCCCACCAAATTTATTAAATGAACAGAAATACACAATCATGGATTTTTTATGGGAAAATCGCTTGCTGAACAGTTAGCCTGGGACAAACCTAGCCAAACCAGAAACCTCCTATTTTAACAAATATAGGCCCTGAGCCTGCAGATGCCCAATGTTTGCAAGATTTGGGCCAAAGTATACATGGTTTGTGTTCTTCTGATCCATTAATGGTAATGGAAGTGTACGGGGTTCTCCATCCTGATGTTACCAAAATATATGTGGCTCCTCTTTTGTGCACTATTTCAAAGAAAGTCAACATAGAGACACTCATGCAGCTATATCAAAAAGATGTTCTTTTTCTTAAAATTTATGTTGGGATCCTAGCAATTCATCTGCCTCCATACAATGTTTATGGTTTCAATTTCTATGGGGAGTACAGCAGGCTTCAAATATTGAAGGGAAGTTCTTATTGTCAAAACTGTCAGTTTTACAATGATAGCTTCATTTTCACAATGACAGTTTCACTAAGAATATATATATTCCAGTTGCCAATAAATAAGTGTACTATAAAAAAAGCCAAACACCAACGAATGAGAATTTGCTGGGATCTTGCCACTTTAGACTGTACAGTTAGCGTTCATTAACTGTTTAATACTGCTGCATCCCTTAAAAACAAGAAGACAAATTAAACCATAAAAATGCAAAATAATGTTGTTGATAGCTGTTCACTGGTATGAAGGTTTTTTCACATCATGAGTTTAAGAAGACTTCAGCTTCTTTCAACCCAGATATGGTTCAAATGGTGTGGTAAAAGGAGGTTCCTTAAAGTCACAATTTCAAAACTCCTTTCCTCTTTAGGCCTCCTCCTTCCAGATGCAAAATTCCACCCTAATACAAGATGAACAGCATTGCCTAGTGAACCAGTTATAGTGCTTTAGAACCACCATGCTGCAGATTCTGGTTCTATTTCTGGTCTCTCACTCTGCAGGCTAACAGTGGGTAAGAGCTCTGCTGAGACTGCATGTTTTTAGGGGAGAGTCTACTTCACCTCTTTGACCTCTCTGGCTGATTAAATAAATGACACTGGTGGGTTGTCTGGTGTCACTGACAGGAAGATAGTGGCCGGGAAACAATCTAGGGAATCCTCACAAGCTCACTAAGCTCTGGACAACTCTTGTGAGACATTAAATATATTGTTCTAAGTCGCAGGCTATTCACCTTCACCTGCCTGTATATAAATAAAAAAGCCAAATTAGCCTCTCCCAGATCCGGATAAGATTTCTTTGTGCAATCCCCCATTCCACTCTATTGCCAGCATAGACCCTGATCCAGAAAAGCACTTAAACACATGTACAACTGTAAGCACATGAGTAGTCCTATTGAAATCAATGGGAAAATTCACATTCTTAAATTTACATGTGCATAAAAGCTTTGCTGGATTTGGGCCCTAATGAGCTTGATGGCTCTGAGGGGTTGTTACCCCAATTAGAAATTCTGGCCAACACTTCTGTAGCTCTCTTTCCTAGGAAAATATTTGATATAGCTACATCTGATTTGTCCTCAAACATATGAGAAATATTTCTTAAAAGGTGTGTCAAAACAGTGATTTAATGAGCTGACATACTGGAAATCACCTAAAATTAATAATTGTTTACCAGAATCATCTTAAATTTCCAGTGGATACTATTCAAATTAAAATTGTCAGAAAAACCTGAAAAAGAACATAGTGTACAAGCCTATATATAAACATGCATATACATACACAAGTGTCTATAAAGCACCAACACTTCTTTTACATCTGCCTTTACTTTGAAATGGGGAAAGCCCGTGTTACACCTCTTTGAAAAAATTAAACAAATCTTCCCCCACACCTCAGCCTCTTCCAAAACCAAAGAGCAGCATGACATTTGCTGCATGCACTTTCGATATACGCCTTACAAGCGTGTGGTAAATGCCTTCTTTTTAGAGATGATGCAAATTACAGGTATGCAGATGGAAATGCTAAAATGTGTTCTAGTTTCACTCTCAAAAGTACTCTTGAGACTGCAACCACATGATTCAAAACTATTTGTACTCCTTACTTCTGGCACTCAAACACATTCTCTTACTCTGCTTGCACAAAGACAGCATAAACAAATGAAAAATATGCTTTTCCCATAAGTTTTAAAAGAAATATATGTTAATCATTTGTTAGATAACAAAAACCTATAACTTAAAAGCTAAAACAGCTGACCAGGACTTGTGTGTTCTTCCTTTTGTACTTTCCTGTTTGAGCTATACTTTCTTCATAACACAAGGTTTCCATTAGATTTTAACAAATGTTAAAAACAAAAATAGATTCACTTTAAAAATATGATCTTAGCATTTACTTGTGTACCCTTTGCACAAAGGGGTTTAAATATACAGATCACTCACATGTACAAATTCAGAAGTTTTAGAAATTGCACTCGATGAAGTGAGCTGTAGCTCACGAAAGCTTATGCTCAAATAAATTTGTTAGTCTCTAGGTGCCACAAGTCCTCCTTTTCTTTTTGCGAATACAGACTAACACGGCTGCTACTCTGAAACCACTCACAATAATAATATTTATCAAATACTATACGATGTTGTATATGTTCAAAGTACTATACAAACTGTAATTAATTGACCCAACATTCCTGTGAAGTAGGCGGGTGAGTATTATTACAGATAGGAAATTCAGTACCAGGCACAGAATGGTGAAGTGGCTTACCCTTACAGTAAGCCAATGACACAGCCGGTATTAGAACCCATGAATTCCTCAGTTCCTAAAATTCTATCTTGATTGCACTATACCACATTGCCTTTCACTTATATAGAAAAGGAACACAAGATTAAAAGATTTTATTTTTGAAATTTTATTCTGGAAAGAAATGTCAGTAATAGTCTGGGTAGTACACAAAGGCATGGAAGTTTAGGCTATGAATTGGTCCATATTTTACAATTCTGCCTATCTCTCATTGCCTTGGGCCTATCTGAACAAGGACATTATAATAATGATCTGTGGGTGGTGACCATCTGCAGTTATGTGACCATGCACTTCAGAATTGAATGCAAAATCAGCACAGTATTTTATAGAATTATTGATTATCAGCTAAAACACACTATGCTTTATATACTTGAGAAACCAATCTCAGTCAGCATTTACCACAGAACATTTGATCTGCTGGAAAGCATGAACCAGTAAATGTAAAAACATGGATAGGCAGAAATTCAGCATGAAAGGAGAGCATAACTTCTCACTTGTCTTTTAGAGAACCTCTACAACAAATAATTATGTACTTATTTACCAGATGACAGGTATCAAGTGCTTTGTATGAGATATTATGAAGTTACAGAGTTGCCTAATGGAATGCACTCCTCCAACAATAAAGCACTGCATGTCAAAGAGATATCATGAAAAATAGGAGATTTGAGCTTATCAATTAACTGAGCCTCATGAGGGAAAGTTCACAACATTATCAGGGTTGCAGGTAAGTAGGTTTATCTACCAGAATGAAAAGGAGTACTTGTCACGAAAGCTTCTGCTCAAATAAATTTGTTAATCTCTAAGGTGCCACAAGTACTCCTTTTCTTTTTGCGAATACAGACTAACACGGCTACTACTCTGAAACCTACCAGAATGAGTGTTTCAAAAATACACAAGGAAGAGGAAGCTGGTCATTAGCAAGGAAGGAGATGACCCCAAGCTACCCTGTCTCTGTTCATATAAACCAGCCATGTCTATCACTCATATATTAGTTATTGTGCTCCACATGGTAATATTTCATGGCAGATTGTTTAATCGTGGTTTGCACTGTATGACACTAAACATGATAGGTAACATTTTCAAAAGTGACTAAGTGACTAGGAACCTACAACCAATTTTCAAAAGTAATTTAGGGACTTGGGAGCCTAAATCTCATTGACTTTCAATATTATTCATATCTGTGTAAGAAGGGTTAAACAGTTATGGTAAAAAGTGTACTGCATGTAATATTTTGTTTCATCAATACTGTAAATGTATTTGATCTGTTTTTAATTTTTTTTAAATACACTCATGTCAAGCACCTCCCTTGGCAGACCCTAAGAGCAGGGCCTGTGAAAAGAATGGAACAGAACTGATCACCATCAGCTCTATGCCACCTAGAGATTTTTCTCTGTCAGTGAAAATGGCAGCTGGCCAATTAGGCCCTGTTTTAAGGATATTTTGTGCTACCAAAGCACCCTGAGGTTTTTGTACTTTGTCCTTCCCCAAAGAACTTACAATTTTGACAGGACACAAGAAATGAGGGAAAGAAACTGATCAAAAAGTGTAGGGTAAGTTACCAGATACTTGCTACCAGATAGCAAGTGTAAAAAATTGGGACGGGGGTGGGGGATAATAGGTGCCTATATAAGAAAAAGCCCCAAAGATCAGGACTGTCCCTATAAAATCGGGACATCTCGTCACCCTAAAAAAGTGGGGAGGAAGGGGAGACAAGGAGAAGGAAACAGTAATAATAATAATACAGTTACTCAGTAAGGCATGTGTATATTTTGATGATTCCATAAGGGTTGGGGGGTTTTAAATATAGTAAAACTCACATCTTATTAACAACATAGCAGAAGTGAAAATTTAGTTGGTATATGAATTATTTAAAATATTAATTATGAACTAAATAATAAATTTAACCACTTGGCTATTTACATTATTTGAGTGTGCCTGACTTGGTTTTATCAAATTATTTGGAAGATAGTTCCTTCTGCTACTGCTTATATCATCTGCAGAATTTGCTATACATCTATGTGCCAAAACCATCTTAAACCTACCCATTGCTGATCATAAATAAAATACTACCTATAAATCTGCAGACGCTACACTGTGTGGATATTTTCTTAAGCATGAAATTAATTATCAAAAGTATGAAACACTGAACCCTAAAAAAGAAAAAAAAATAGCATGTTCACAAACTGGACTTTTAAAAACACTGCATGTTAACAATTTCCTTTTTTCATATTTGGCCTTGCTATTTCACATTATGACACATTGTCACTGGGAAGAATCAGATCAGACAGATTTTCCTACATTAGTTATGGTATGACATAATGTCCTTAATTAATCACATCAAGGCAAAATTGTAAATTATCAAAACCCCCTTTTTTTCTTAGAACCACAAGATTTGTGTGCATTTTGTATATTTACATGACCTAGCATGCCAGATTAAGTGTTGGAGGATTATTATTTTTGTCTCATTTCTGAGGAAGGTGTGTTTCAAAACAGCTAAACTATTCCACAAAATTAGATTTAAAATATATTAGCAGAAAATTGTTCAATCTATAAAGAAGTTAATATTAGTTGTGCTGGTCTATTTCTAATATAGACTTTTAAGGTCTTGATCATTTCATAATGTACTACACAAATGTCGCAGTTAACATTCCTTATTCCATTTCATGTACTTCCTAAAAACTCTTAAGCTATTTTATTTTACAAGATTTTATATATACAAGGTCAATATAGTCCTGATGTGCTGAGTCAAATGCTGAAGGTCAATTAGGATGTCAAAATGAAATGAAAGTATGTCAACATAAGCTGCATAGCATTTATAAATATGCTATACGTAAAAACTATGTGTGAAATCTACAGAAGCTGTTAAATGTGGAGTTCTAAGCTTTTCTTGGAGTCAGAGAGATAACCCTAGCTGTTGTACAAATATTACCAGTGAAGTAGCTTTTTAGCTCCCTGAGAATGTCCACTGCTTTGGGGAAAATAATTTCTAGGCTTTCATCAAAATACTGTGAGAAATTTGGGTTACACACATTGCAAATATATGCACATAAAATTCACAAAATCTGAACACTTCATCTTGATCAGGATATGCAGAAAGAAACACTGACATAGGGACAGATTTTAAAGCAGCAAGCCACAGTTTTATTAAACTTTAGGGGAGGGAGGTTAATTTCTCCCCACCAAAAAATACCAAGTATTTACTTGGGTCCACAATGGTGTTAAATGGCCTCCATGCCAAATAACCAATACTCAGGATTGGCCCCATTCAGCCTAGCCACTAGGATTCAGCCTGCCTCCTAGGATTCAGCCCACCTCTGAGTCCTCTGATTCTGTCTCAACAAGGGGGAATGAGGGTATGCATGAAGACCATCTCAGTTTTCAAAAAATTAAGGTTTCCCCTCCTTCCTATAGGCCATTACATAAGTGCTGGAACTAGGGCTGCTGCTGCTGCACCGCCTGGCTTTAAGAGTTTTCCATCATATACAGGATTTACAGTTTGGTTCAATTGCTCTCAGAACCCTCACTATACAAACTGTTCCAGCACCCCTGGGCCATTAGGTCTACCAGTCATCTCTTGGGTTCATCACTCATGCTTATCTCTAGGCCTGGCCCTTTTGAGCCTCTTACCCACACTGGATTTGGGCTGCAAGCTGTGATGAAATTACAAACCTCACTTATAATCTTACAACTTTTAATTCCCATCCTTACTCATTAACCTAAAACTGGGGCTCAGGGTGCTGCTAGAAAGGTGAGAAAACCCATTGGACACCTTGCCAATCTAGTGCCAAGTTTAAAAAAAAAATTCCTGATACCCAAATGTGGTGATTTAGTCAGACCCACAACATCCTAGAAATGCCGTTCAAACTATACCTTCATCACAGGGTAGGGAGCACAAGTCAACAGCCATTGGAGAATAACTGCTGTGTGCCCCAATGGCTCCATACACAGCAAGCGAGTGAGGCAATCAAGTCTTCCCTCCCATCCATAGTCTAGCCAATGGATGCCACGTGGGTATAATCTCCATATGTGTCCTAGGGGGAGCAGGACTTCCCCCCTCCTCTGAATCCTAGGGGTTGTCTGTCTCTGGCCAGTTCAAGAATTCTTCCATCAACCTAGCACTGTCTACACTAGGACTTAGTGATGTAGTTAAACTAACTTAAGGGTTGTGGAATTTTCACACCCCGAACGATATAGCTGGTTCGATCTAATTTTCTGGTGTAGACCAGCCCTCAGTGGAAAGTATTATCAGCATTATTATACCTCGGGGGATATATCCTTTCATAAAAAAATAAGCTTGAGGATATAAATATTTTAAGCCACAACTTGAACTACAATAGCAATAACCTCTCTGTAAATAGCTACCCAGATTATAAAATTGTTCAAAGTTTAAAAAGAGAGGCTATAAAGCAGTGCAACATGTAGAAACTAAGAAGTGTACAATTTCTCAGTGTAATTCTCCCTGCTATTGTGATTTTTTTTGTTTCTGATATTCAGTTTTAGTCTTTAATAGGTTTTTTTAATTTAATTATATAAAACTTTACAAACATATAAAACTTTTATGTTATACAAGTTAAAGGGATGTGCAAGGTTGGTAGACCAAAAGTATGAAATATCAACTGTGTCATGTATTGCAAGTACATATCTGTATTGCCTTTTTCACAAGCTCTTCTCACCTGCTTCCATCTTGTGGATAGGCAGTAAAATAAAATTTACAAAAATCCTGCAGTCTGCTTAAACAGAAACAGAAAAGCAAAATGTAGAAAAAAACAAAGCATGTAAGTGAAATTGCATCAAAACTGTACATTTTTTGTTATTATGAGGCCACAACAATTTTAAGTTTTGTTTATTTTTTAAATAAATACATTTTGAAGATGCACAGCTTTACTATACTGGATGGTAGCCTTGGGACAATACATGCTGGGTAACACAGAGGTTATGATATTTATGTGACTAAAAGTTGGGATCTGTTCACTTTCCAATTAGAAAACAGATGTTGTGTCTTTATTTACTTAACACAGTGGCAATGTAATGACTCTATGCATCTGGAAATCTTCACATGGGCAAGCTGAGATTGAGACTGGAGTACTGAGTGGGGAGGATGCACAACCTGCTCCTGGCATCTAGTAGAAACACTAGAGGAAAGTTAATACAACCAAAAACTGTGTTGACTTTGCTGAGGAAATCCCTCAATGCTGGGGGACACTCTTAAAATGAATTCCCAAAGCAGAAACTGAGGGTGTTTCTCTAATAACCACTAGGGAGGAGGCAGGTGTCTCAGATTCAGTGCCTCTGCATGGGTAGCCTTATGTCATTGTGACAGTCTGTATCCCTATGCTCACCCTTTTTACAAAACTATAATGGATTTTGTACAAAGTATGCCTTGTAAGATATCATTTGAAAACTCATACTTTACTGATCATTATTGTCATGGTAAAATGGGTGTGGTGACACTGTATGTAAAGTTATAAGATTCTATTGTATGATGTTACTAAAACATATTCTAAATCTAGGGAAACAGCCACAAACCAGTTCCTCAGAGACAGAAGACAAACTGATGCCTCAGCCAGGTGTCAATGAAAATAAATGGACTATCACCTGGTTAAGAAGCCATTCTTTGTCAGGAAAAAGGGTGTGGGCAAGAAATTTACATCTTGGCAACAAACAGTTGGCGGTTCCCATCTCCACAGATAGGCTATCTTCTGAACCTGAGCTGAGATTATTTTCAAAGAAAAAGAGAACTATAAGAAAAGAGAACAGAAGCCGCAAAATCTCTCTCTCATTCATCTCTTCTCATGGCATCAACAACATCTGAATGATAAGGAAATTAACACAAATTGAGGAGAGGTCCTGCCTGGAAGGATTCCAGCCAGTAAGACTGCTAGTAAGACTGGGGTGAGAGAAACTTTTGCTTTGAAATCACTTAGTTTGTTAAGCTAGCTATTAGTTTGCATTTTACCTTTAATTTCTTTGTAACCTATTCTGACTTTTCTGCCTCCTTACTTGTAATCACTTAAAATCTATGTTTCTGTAGTTAATAAACTTATTTTATTGTTTTATCTAAACCAGTGTGTTTTTGGATTGAAGTGTTTGGGAAACTCCATTTGAGATCAGATTTGTGCATATCATTTTCTATTAACGAAATGACGGACTTCGTATGAGCTTGTATTCTCCAGGACGGTGCTGAGCAGTACAAGACAAATTTCTAGGGGGACTTTGGGAGTTTGCTAGTGTTCCCCACACTGTAATTCATGGGTGGCTGTCTACAACATTCATACATAGTTGGGAGTGATTTACATGCTGGGGGCGATGTCTGAGCAGATCAGGAGTGGTTGCTCTCACAGTGAAGCAGTGTAAAAGGCACCCCAGGTTGCAGAATTGAGGGGACACAGCTGCCCATCAGTCTAGATTGTACCCTGAAGAATGTCACAGTTCTCCACAGATCGAGGGTTTCTGAGGGTTTGTGAGCTGACCCCCCAGTTATTCTGCAATGAAGCCAAATGCCATGAAGGGAGAATTCAGAGGGAATACTGTGAGCAGAATCTCAGGGAATTTCCTAGCCCCTGTGCAAGTTTTTCTACATAGAGGCATAATCTGACCCACAGTGCTTAAATACACAAATATTTTTAAAGCATTACTAGGGCAGCAGTCAACATACTACTCCTTTTAAACGAACATATTGTGCTGCGACTTCAGAAGCCAGTTAGCGGATAGCAAAAACATTAAACACCTTAACTTCTGCCATTTTTCACTACACCATGAGATATTAACATTTAAGAATAAATTATTATTAAAAATACTACTAATAAAATCCTCAGTTTGTATTGTTGCTAGGATTTAATGTCAAAACAACTGTTTTAAAATGATGAACTGATTATCGGAAGAGAACTCATTTTTGATACTGAGAAATGTGTTCTACTCCAGCAATAAAAACACTCGATAACTAGTTACCAATTACACAAATAGCCTGTTCCTAGCCTTAAATGGCTAGCAAAGAGCAGAGATAAAAAAAGAAAAATAACCATATTGCCAATTGAAATCTCTGACTTACTTTTTTGCAATTCAGAGGAATATCTATTATGCAAGAGAGTCAGAATGCCAGTAAAACCTAAGACTTCCACGAAAACATTATTTTTGTGTATATGGCTTAGATACAAAGCTAAAAGCAGAACTGACAACTGAGCTTGGGAAAGTAAGCCTTTTTGCCAACGAATTTCTTGCAAAGTCAACAATTATAATTTATTCTGATCCTTTGTATCACCATATTAGTAGTTATTTTTCAGCAATCCCAGAGCAGCAACAAATAATGCCATAGAAGAGAACTGATATAATTACATGCTGAAAAAGAGAGTCCAGCACCCTTACACTCAAAACTACCCTCTGTGGCTCCTTCATACCCCATATGTTGCTAATAAAACTGTTTGAATCATACTTAGGAGACAGTTTTACTGATATTGTATCAGGTCTCTGGGTTCTTCATGTGAGATACGATGTCACTAGAACTATAACTATGCAAATTTTGCAATACAGAATCCCACTGGACACAATATTACGCATATAACTAGCAGTATGAAACTGCGCATTAGCAAAATTTTTGTAACCACTACGTTGAAAAATCTCAGTACACTGAAAGCAGATTCAAGAAGTATTAAAGCGTAATCTGCATGTACATGTGAAACACACCTTTACCTATAAAGACAGCAGTGATATCTATCTCAAAAAAGGAAATATGATTTTGCGTTCATCTGATAATTCACAGAAAATTTGAGAACAGATATTCTCTAATTGGGGAACAGTTTTCAATAACATTAAAAATCAATAGCCAACTGTAGAATCCTTAAACTAGATTTTCAAGCATGAGGATCTAACTTTCATCTGCACAAAAATCAGTCTAACTTGCATCACACAACAGCCTAAAGTTTTGGGTTTCTAGTGGTTGCATGTACATTTTTTGCAGCTGCAAAAAAACTTAATTCAGACTAATTATGGTAGTAAGCATTATGCCAGGTATCAAGCATCTGCAGTACAGGGTTTTATGAACGTACTTTAAAAAGTATCATTAAAAAGCAACATAAAATAGGGGAGAGTAGGAGTGTCTTGTGGTCTAAATCCTGACTTTGGAGCCAGGAACATGAGTTCTAATCCTGGATCTGACTTCAAATCCCTCTATGGCCTCAGGCAAATCAAGACCCCTCTCGGCCATTCCTCAGTGAAATTAGGATTACATTTTTGTTATTATTTGTACAGCATTAATATGGTCAGTGGTTTATAGACATATGTCTTATTCCTTCCATGGTTTTATTGTAGTTGTTGTTTCTCTACTAATAGTTATCATCATCAAGAAGTATGTTTTAAAGAGGAATTTGAAAAAAAGGAGATGGTGATTGTGCGGCAGATTGGGATTCCAGGTTTAGGGAGACAAAAATACTTAACTATGGCAATGTTTGTAAAGTGTTATATACAGTAAGTTCTGAGTATTATTAAAAGAAAAAGCACTGTACTAGGTACCCTCCTGATGTAGTCAGAATGTTTTTTTAATATGACTCTAAACAGAAAACAGGTAAATTAAATAAGGTATCACATATTCCAACTAAAATGCTTCCATAAAGGCTAGAGTGTGGTAACTTTACTCACACTGAGACTTCTTCAACCTTATAAGTGGTCCCATTGACTTGTGTGGATTACTCCTTGTGCAAGGTACTAGTTAATTTGAGTAAACATAACAGTCTGACCCTAAATTAGTATACTTTTTGGTGCAAAAATGTTGGTGTATTGATCATTTCCTAGAAATGAATCCAACATGTTTCCACTGGAGCAGTAGCTTAAGGTAGTGAGTTCTTGTGAAGTTTTCTTCAGTGCCATCTCTTGAGTGCAAGACTAAAACTGTATCCGACTCCCTCAAGTCATTGAGTGATATTTTATGAGCTAGACGATTTACACTGTGTTCTACAAACACTTCACAGCACCTTAGTATGCCATAGGTACTGGACTTTATTACAATACAGTTTTGAGATAATTTTGTACACACACACACACACACACACACACGACATACTTTAGTAAGTTTGCAAAACAACAACCCTGCAATATGGTGCAATTGAAATGTTGAGATTTACATACTTCGGTATAAGACTGCTAAAGATAAAAGATTGAAAAGTCGTATTTTGAGAAAAATAAGGTCTATATAAATCAAATTTTATCAGTATAGGCTATGATCCAGCAAATCACTTAAGCACATACTTACTTTTAAGCACAAGTAGTCTGACTCATCTAAGAAACACTGCCATTGGTGGGGACTACTCATGTGCTTAAATTCAAGCATATGCTTACGTTCTTTACAGAATTCAGGACTATTGGCGTCACTGGATCACCACAATGTAAAATAGTCAATCCTAAAAAATAAAACAGTAGAAAAAACAAAAGCGAGATCAACATGAAAAGTTCATTCAAAAGTCTTAAAAATACACTCATGATGAACAAGATCTATTATTTACTGGCTATGTGAGTTCTAGAGCTAAAATGTATTAATGAAAACAGTCAATATTAAGGGGCAGGCAATAGACCTTTTAGAAGATAGCTAAATGTTCAGTAAAATTGAGGCCCCGGACCAAAAAAAAAAGTAGTTCCTGTCTCTATCACCTTTGGTCTTTACCATTCTCAGTGGTTTAATATTAAGGACCTTGGGGGGGTAAACCAGTCTCGATGAGGGCTTCCTCACCTTTGAAATATATCTTCCCCTTTGATTGCCTCTTGAGTTTGTTAACATTTAGGGGATGCAGAGTAGACCCCGCAATGATGGCTACATGTGGCGCCCCAATGAGGTCAACGCATTCATCAGTTCTAGGGTTAAGTTTATATATCGTAACAAATGAGTTGGGAGGAAACAGGTACAAAACAGAGTTGTTGGTGGGAAGAGGGTGAAGCTGAGAGAGATAGGAGGACAGTGGTGTATTTACTAGAATACACTGAAGTAGTATCAATAATTGAACTAAATTGTATCTTTTAAATAAATGAATACTACGCATTTTGTAATGGATTTTCTTTTTATTATTCTTTGTTAACTGGCAAAATTCAGTCATTTGTTATCTGTCTCCCAGTCATTAGCGTGAATTGGCTAGATTCTAACGTAGCAGTAATATGTTTTTTTTATCAAGTTAAACTTCTGCAACCTTTTAAGTTTATAGTGACCAATCAAGCTAAGTTTTAATATAGCCTATCATGACAGAACTACAATAAACCTAGTTTTGAACATGATATGGCTCGTAACTGCAGCAGTAAACTCCCCTGGCAAGAACAACTATGTAACAACTTTTTCAGATAGCAAATGCAGCCCTAAACACATAGGCAACATCACCATTGTGCAATTATGCAGAAACCTGAAAAATCCCAAGGTAAGGAGTCACGTGTTTTGGTGAAATAATTTCTGGACCCAGTATCCAAGTAAAAATTTGGCACACTTAATAGCCTGAGGCTCAATAGTTAGCACCTAAGATATGCTGAAGTTCAAACACAAGAAATGTACGGACATCTATTCCCAGATATTCAAACAGCATTTAAACAGTGGAATACCCACAGCACTTCTTTATTTATTAACAGAGCAACAAAACTGCTATCATTAGCATAATTGTGACACTTCAACCCAGATTTGGAAATAATAGCCAATGGAGCTAAACAAATTAAAAACAAGACAGGTCCTAAAGATGAACCACCTGGAACTCCAGTTATGATTGGATTTTATGATCTAAACACATTTCCGTTTATAAAAATTGGCATGGTAATATTGCTCACGTAAGCCTTAAACCACAGGAACATGACAGAACTGGGATTTCAATGCAGTTTTTAAAAAGAGCAATGTTAAGTACAGTAGAAACTCAGAGTTATGGACTCCTCGAAAATGGAGGTTGTTCATAACACTGAAATGTTTGTAACTTTGAAGAAGCCATTATGGGATGCTTCTTGGAGCGGGGGCTCACAGCTCTGCAGAGGTTGCCCAGTGAGTGGGGATGAGGATAGGCAGCTGGTTCTTGCCACCTGGCTGCAAGGATCATGAGCGAGGCACTCTGGGGCACCGCAGTGTCAGTAGGCCCACAGTGCAGGCTGTGACCCTTTAAAACTGAGCTGCTCCTCCAGAGTGCAACATGCAAGCAGGAGATTGGGCTCCAGCTCCAGCAGCGTATATTCCATGCCAGGTCTCAGTAGCAGCTTGGAAGCTCTGAGCTTCCAAGCTTGACTCCTCCCAGCCAGGGGGGAGAGAGAGGAGAAAACAGCATTCATCACCTCCTACCTGCGACTGCCCTGAGCCGTGGCGAGTAGAGGGTGAGGACAGGCAGTCCAGATGTGCCTACCTTTAAGATGCAATACAGGCACAGTACAGTACTTACTGGTGTTTGTTTCTGTCTTTGCTGCTGCCTGATAGCTTACTTCCAGTTCCCATGGTGTCCGGTTGACCGGTCAGTCCATAATTCTGGTGTTCATAACTTTGAGGTTCTAATGTAGTTTGGGACTTAAACATTTCTCAAACTCTGCAGTGCTGTACTACAAAATGAAAACTAGAAACTACCCAGAAACAGACTAGAATCAAAAGTCAGTAGCTAGTCAATTTTCTACTGTCCAAATTAAGTAAAATACAAAAGACAAACAATAAAGGAAAAGTACTTCTAAAAACGTATTACTTTTAGTCCAACAGTGTTATGCAGTCAAGCAGGACTGAAGGATTGCTGCAAAAGCTGCCAAAATATCAATATCACCTGCATGGATCATGAAGTGGTTTTTTCCCCTTCCCCAACATATTCTTGGGAGGGGTGGAACTCCTTCCTTTGAAGCATCAGGGATGCCCATGGCTGGAGAAGAGACTTTGGAAGAGGAGGACCAAGCACAATCTCTCTCAGGTGTGTGGCTGGCTGGTTTTTGATCTCATGCTCAGGGGCTAACTGATCACCATATGTGGGGTCAAAAAAGAATTTCTCCCCCAGATCAAATTGGCAGTGATCTTGTAGAGTTTTCACCTTCTTCTGCAGCATGTGGGTCATGGATCATTTGCCAGGATTATCTGGATATATCTCACTAAAACATTTTTCTGTCACTGTGGGGGCCTCAGGCACTGGTGCACCGTGGATCTTCCTATTCTCTACCTGTGGCACATAAACTGATTTCCTATAGGCTAAATTACTTTAGTCAAATTTTGGTTGTTGGATGAAGTGAGTGAGTACTGGATGGTCTTGGTGGCCTGTGTTATACAGGAGGTCAGACTAGATGACCTGGTGCTCCCTTCTGGCCTTAAACTCTGAATCTATGAAGAATATTTGTTATCAGTATTTAAAAGCCAATCATTAGCGACCTAAGTCCCCGAAGCATCCTAAATCTTGAATGATATTCTAGAAAAAGAGAACAAATATGAAGACATGGTAAAAACTGGTAAAACAGCTTTCTAAAACATTGAGTAATTATGGCAGGTTGGTAATCAGAGCACAATGAATGTCTAACATGCATGTCTCAAGGCCACACTAAAAGGGGATTTTGTTTTACAAAGCAAAACGACACGACGGTTTCAATCTGAGTCCCATTTATCTAAAACCTCCAAAGGTGCTGAGAACAAGGCAGCACTCAGGTCCATGGATGCGGGGGGACAGGTTCAGATAATCATTATTATTTAATGGACAACACACACACACGCACACTGCTATCCATTTAAACTGGTAATATACTCTGGACCAGCTCATGGCCGACCCCGCACAATTGATTAGAGGGGGCAGGAAGCACGCCAGTGTATGCCCTTATGGTTGTGTACTATACCACTGCTTCCAGAGTGCAGAAGAAGCAGGCTCCACTATGTCCCCAGCTCATTCAAATGGGCAGGAAGGAGCTTCATCCCTTAAATGTGCCTGATAGTGTAATTATACTGCTGTGTCAAGCAGCATATGCTGTCACAGTACATTCCCTCCACTAAGCGGTGAGGAGAGTTTCTGAGTCACAATCTCGCACCCATACTACTCTAGCAGCAATGCAACAACACACTGTCCTTATTATGGGATAGCCTAGATAACCAAGTGATGATATATGTCTTATAAATACTGGAGTTAGTTTAAAAAAATTTAAAAAATAAAACAGGAAAAATATCCTGAACATCAACAACAAAACTGGTCATCTGACAATCAGATCATCCTAATTCTGTATCATTTGGAAAGGTTTGTGAGAGAGCCAGTCCACAAGATTAATATACATAAGGGCTGTTTGCATAACATTTGGATGTAAAAGGGGGAACAGGGTGACTCTGCTGCCTAGTTTACGTGAAATTGTTATTCCCTAATTTTAGCTGTATGAAAAATATATGTTTATTGAACAACTAAGGAGAAGACTACTCCAAGATGAGTGAGAAGAGTAAAAAAGAGTGGATGTGAAACAAAATAACTTACATTGATTCTTAAACAAAATCAGAGCAAATATTCCACATAGTTGCATTTGCAAGTGAAAGCTGACCTCAGGCATTATGTTCAATACATATGAGGCAGATAACCTAAGCTGATAATGACCTTGATAATATTATGGAGGCAAATTTTACTGCAGGATGAGCTGTTCTCGAACAATTTTTTACAATATATTAGGCATACGGGGGCTTTTTTCTACATCAGGAATTGCATGTCATGTTCTTTAAACTATTTCTCTTCTTGAGCAAATGTATTGTGGACTATACAAGGAGAATGCCATTTGCTATTTATCTTGGAGTTTCTCAGTTATAGTTTTCACTGGCAGTGACAGAATGTGAGATTTTTCTCAAAAACATGGTTGCATTTAGGATCCCCTCTTTTAGGCTCCAGAGTCACAGGATAACTAGAGTATTTAGTGACTCTCAACCCTAGTAGTTCCATCTTTGAGACACCGAGAGTGATTTTCATTAGCTGGAAATTATGTGCAAATTCAGAGCACGTAGCGGTACCAACAGCAGAAAATGTGGAAGCAGGAGTTCTGCACATAGCAGAAGTGGCTATATAAGATGCATCAGCAGAGACTAGGTTATGGCAATTATTCCACCCTACACTGTGAAACCAATCAGTTCTTGTGAACTACACACTGTTAGGCAAACACCTCATGGTTGCTGAATGCTGACTCTAATGTTCAGAAAGCATTAAGACTTATTTAGTTCCTATAGTCAAAAAGGGAAATCCCTGTGTGAATGTTCATAATACAAGCTCCAGTATATAGTCAGTCAAAACCACGTTGAAATAGAAGGCCACAGGCTAGGATTCGATAGGTTCTTTTTTATACACTATCAATGTTCCCTCCAAGATCACTACAGAAAAGATATGAAAATATGGGAAAAAATAAAAGCAGAAAAAGACAACAGAAATAATTACAAACTGGGTTCTGCTTTAGGAACGTTTAATGCCTCTACCAACCCTAGGGAAGAACAGAGCTTTCTACATGTATGTCTCATGATAATACAGTATATCCATTTTTGGGTATATAAAAGGGGTGTTCCAATATATTAATGAAAAAGAAAATAAGTGGAAAAAACATAGGCCCCAATCCTGCAAAGTATTATGCATGTGTTTAACTTCACACATTGTGAGCAAACCTACTGAGTTCAACGAGACTACACCACAGTGCATGCATCCATCTTTGTAGGACAACTAAGAAATTGTACATCCAAAAACAGGAAATTGGTTTAAGCTGGTTGAAGCTAACTGTTCTGCGAGCTCCACTTCAGATATTCTTAGGTGTCTAATCCAATATATTTCTCAACAAATTTTAATGGATTTTTAGTATACTAAAAACATGGGCATATCTTTGGCAATCCAACTCATCAGGTATGAAAATCAGTATCTCCATGCAAAATGTCTATGTGAGGGGATTCTCTCTCTTTTGCCCTCAAAAACTATTAAAGTTATAGGGTTTGAGACTACCTGAGTAAGTTACATAGAACAGAGACTTTGGAACAGTATGTTCTATTACTGTATTTGGAGCTGAATATGCTGCAGGCAAGTGCCTTTTAGGAAGTTATAGTAAGTTAAACAGTTCAAGCAACAATCATGATTATATCTGTGCAAGCTATTATTCATTCACAAGACACCCTCGGTTTGTATAAACTATCATATAAAAACAATGTTTTTTAGGGAATTCACTGTCTTTGTTATATTGCACATTATAACAATAGGAGGAATCCTTTGTTTTTCCTACTAAAGTCTGCCATTAGTCTGAATTTAAGAAAAGTCCATATTCTCTTTCATTTAGTCTAAGCATAGTCAGCCTTCAGAACAACCATAGGGCTTGTCTATACAGGGATACACAGGAAAATTAATCTGAATTAAATGAAGGTGTGAATTTAAAGTGGATTCTGATTGCCCCATCTCAAAACAGATATAATAGAATTGAAAAAGGTGCAGAGAAGGGCAATGAAAATGATTAGGAGTATGGAACAGCTTCCACATGAAGACTGATTAAAAAGACTGCGACTGTTCAGTTTAGAAAATATACAACTAAGGGTGGATATGACAGAGGTCTATAAACTCAAGAACAGTATGGAGAAGTAAATAGGAAAGTGTTGTTTGCCCCTTCACATATCACAAGAACTAATGGTCACCTGATTAAATTAACAGGCAGCAAGTTTAAAACCAACAAAAGGAATTACTCCTTCACACAATACATAGTCCACCTGTGGAACTTGTTGCCATGGGATGTCCTAAAGACCAAAACTATAACTGTGTCAAAAAAGAATTAGATACATTCATGGAGGTTAGGTCAATCAATAGCTATTTTTGCTATTGCCAAGATGGTCAGGGATACAAACCCATGCTCTGGGTGTCCCTAAACCTCTAGCTACCAGCTGGGACTGGATGACAGGAAATGAATCACTCAAAATTGCCCTGTTCTGTTTGCTCCCTCTGAAGCATCTGGTACTGGCCACTGTCAGAGACTGGGCTAGATCGACCATTGGTCTGACCCAATATGGCTGTTCTTATGTATCAAGAGTCTGTTAACAAAACCAATTTACAATGGATTCCTATCAAAACAATAATCTAAAAACATCACTGTGGAGCTAAACAGAAAAAAAGAGATCTGATAGTTCAGCCATTACTCCTGTTCTCAGAGAAAGTAGTGTACACAAGAGACAAACTGCAATTCTGCTAAAAGTGTAGATTCCTTGAATGCAAAAAACACCAAACTACACAGTATGGACAGAAAAATATAGGTGCAGAATGCCAGCTGGCTGATTTGCAAATATTATTATTCATTTTTACCATAATCACAGGCATGCTAGGTACCTCACAAAACATGGAGCAAAATGAGGGCTCTTCCCCAAGTCTTACATTTCAGAAAAGATTTTACAATCTAGAATGTAAGCTCATAAAGCAGATTCATACCCCTTACATCAGGTCTTGTGATGAATCCTCCTTGTTCCCTAAGGCCTAGTCTATGCTAGAAAAAGTTTGCCAGTACAGCTATCCCAGCAAATCCTCTTAGTGTAGAGGCAGCTTATACTGGCAAAGAATGCTTCTGTCAGCATAACTTACACCAGTTCCCCTAAAGAAGTAAGTTACACTAGCAAAAGCACTTTATTGCTGGTATAACTGTGGGGGGCGGCCAGCCCCAGGCCTCTGCGGGGGGACGGAGGGGCTGCGCACAAGGTCTGTGGGGGGCAGGAGCACGCTTGGGAGGCAGGGGGGAAATCGCTCCCCAGTACGAGCCGACGGAGCGGGTTGGGGCCGGGTTGCTCCATGTTCTGCCGCCCGGTGAGTGCAGGGCGCACCCGACCCCTGCTGCAGTCCCCCGGGACGTAGCTCAGGGGGAGGGGTGGAGTAGGGGCAGAGGCGGAGCAGCGGCGGGAAGAGGTTGGGTGGAGTAGGGGTGGAGGCTATGGGAAAGGGGTAGAGTGGCACGGGGCGAGAGCGGGGGCAGCTTTCCGGGCTGGCTCAGCCGGCCGGGGTATCAGGCTTGCCAGTGGAGCAGCACGTAGCTGCGTAGGGCACTAGGAAATTTGGGGCAATCTGGTGCCCCAAATTTCCTGGTGCCCTATGCAACTGCGTAGTTTGTGTATGGGTAAGGACGGCCCTGCCCCTAATTGACATTACTATATCAGTAAAAGTTTTAAGTGTAGACTTAGTTACATAAGCAAATGCCCTCTACTATATAAGTGTCTCAGAAATAAGAGCAAATGCATTTTGACAAAATAGAGTGAAAAGCTTTCAAGAGTTTTCTTAGGATCTTTGAAATTTACCAAAAGGGAATAGCACTACCTAAGTTCCCGAATCCTGTGAAGCTAATACTTAAATTACAATATCTTGGGAGTATCAAATCTTCTCTTGATCAAAATTCATTTGAGGAAAAATCAAGGTAAACAGATATCCTCTTTCCTATGGAATGTGGAGATTACCTGAAGAACAAAACTGTTGCCATCTGTATAGATGGCATCTCAAAATAGGGGAGAATGTGAATCTTTTGTGAGCAAAATACACTTGCCACTACAAACAAACAAACAAACAAAAAGTCTGTGAAAAGAGAAAAGCATGAATGCAATACTAAAAGATAAAGCAGCACACTGAACATGCATTTCACCAAGCAAACATAAGAAACCTCTAAAGTTTGGAGGCTATTTGAGAAGTTTATTGAGAAGTTCACACTAAGAAGGCCCTGTACACTGAATGCTGCTATCATGTGCGGTAGATGGTTGTGAGATGGAAGATGGATGGGACAGAGGTTTTGGAAAAATACAATTAAGCTCCACAGAAGCGTAGGAGGGGAGGGGATCTTGTCTTTTCTAAAGCTTAGTCCAGCAGTCTGGCTACAGAAAAATTTAGCATACCTGATCAGCAAAAGAACAAAACTTGCAAAAGAAGAGAAGAGATTGATATAGAAAGAAGGATGAAGATTGTGGTCAAAATACTTATTTGATGATTGGCTTTGCTAAAGGTGGTATCAAGGGAACTAAGAGCAGCCTGTTATTCAAAAAGAGCATGTTAAGCAGAAACCAGAACATTTGTCAAAAGTTTCTTCTCCCTCTCCCCATCAAAAAGCACTGCAAGACTCTTGAAGCAAAGCCACGAGATAAGCGAAAAGTATTACTATTATTTAAATTAAAATTTGATAAGATAAAATGGTTGAGAGCTGTCTCAACTATTCACACTGGGATGTTCTGTATCTCTAGCAGTGAAACTGTACACTAAATTTGCCATTTGTGACTGTCGTTTGGTAATTAAGGACCTGACCCAACTCCCACTGGCTTCAGTGAGAGCTGGATCAGACCCTAAGTCCCTATAAATGAATGGACAAGTTATTTCCAATGTAGGGGAGTGGAAAGGAAGGATCTAACCAGACACAGAGATCTTGTTCACACAACAGATTATTAAGTCTTAATATAACTTTATTGAAATTTGGAATACAATCTCTCCCATAAAGAAAAGGAGGACTTGTGGCACCTTAGAGACTAACCAATTTATTTGAGCATGAGCTTTCGAAAGCTCATTCTCAAATAAATTGGTTAGTCTCTAACGTGCCACAAGTCCTCCTTTTCTTTTTGCGAATACAGACTAACACGGCTGTTACTCTGAAATCTCTCCCATGGATCACATCTATTATTTCTATAGCCTGTTCTGGGGAATGATCGGGTCTGAAAGCTACAAAATGAATTCCTTTAAAGGGCAATCTTATTATACATTCTGATCAACTGGGGCCAGAAAAAAGAAATACACAATGGGAATCTGAGGTTTAAAGATGATTTAGCAATTAAAAAGTTAACATCCAGAACACTCTAATGCATTTATCCTATAACAATTTTACCTGGTAGGAAGAAAAGTCCAACAATTTACAGAATATTCCTATCCTCTTTTCTGAAATATAAAGATGAATGCTTGCTCTGTGTGAGAATGGGGAGACTGATTTTCCATTCAATTTCAAGCAATTCATTTTTCTCTGCTTTCCTTAAAAATATATGTATTTGACAAATAATATAAGCTTCATCACACTGCATAATGGAGAAACACTGTATGTATAGAAAAGCATATGCCTTCTATTTCATTAAAATGTCCAGTTGCAATTTAGAATTAAATTATGTAGCTCATGAGTTCTAGTCTCTTTAAGGACACAGATTATACTGAACTGTGTGAACCCCAAAAGCCAAACTTCTCAATAAACAATGATCCACATTTTAACTTTACCATCTTAGATTTTCCTTTTCCAGTTCACAAAATCAAATGGAAGCAATACTATCCCAACCAAAATAGCAATTTGTAGCCTTTCAGTATTGGTGATCATTTCTAAGATTAGTTCTTTAATATTCTATTATGTGTTCATTCAAGAAAGAGCTGCAAAGAACATTTGATCTGAAAAATAAATGTTCCCAATGACACCATTGATCACATCCTTAATGTTACATACATTCCTTACACATGAACATCAAAAGATGCAAGAGCAGCTAGAACACTAGTGACCCCTATAATTCCAAGATTAAATCCCAACTATGTTCACATTATTTCTTTGGAGAATCTTTCTCCACATCCATATAAGTTATCCTTTCTTTATATCACTAATGACAAGTTAGTAATGCACTTTTTGTAATATGTGGTGAGATAAAAAAATTATATGCTCTTTGTTTGGAAAATGTATTTAAAGCACAGATGAAGTTCAAAAAGTTTCTGGAAACCTGTTTTGTAACATTTTATCAGCACTATTGTATGTTGCTGATTACAAGTCATCCTTACCCATTGATAAGATTAACCATTTACCTTTTTAAAGATCACTTACATGGCTTATCAAAGTCGTCAGAGTTTCACACCATCCAAACAAAAGGGAATTGCTTAGCCCGCAGGTATCTGTGCTTGAAGCAACATTTTCACAAACTTTGGAGGGAATTGTGTTTTAATTAGTCATAGAATTTTGGAGTGAGTGTGACATTTTGGTCTCTGACTGCCACAGTAGGCTTCTTCTCTTTATTATACATCCTAAATAACTGTGATGCTGTGTACATATATTTCTCTCACCAAAAAAGAAACATACAAAGAAAATGTGCCAGTCTTACAGAGGTGCAGAAGGGGGAAGGAGAGGAAACATTTAGTCTTTCCTCCTTCTCACAATCTTGTAATAATCCATCAGCAGCAGGACTATTTCCAACATCCTGAAGCCCGGAGCACCTCCAAACAGTTGCCTTTTGCTTAAGTTAACCCACTATGGAAATGTTCCCTTCTTTACCCCATGAGGTGACTTCCCTCCACCATGACCACAAAATTAAATGTTCTCACATACAGAATGGGCAATACCCACTCCCAGATAAGTGACAGGTTTCAGATCCAATATCTCACAGTCATTTAGAGCTAGATATGGGAACTTTATAATGGAAACTTTCCAATGGGATTCTAGATGTAGGATATCCTGACACAGAAGGCTTTAAATTCATAACACTTTTATCGATAGAAAAGCCATTTAGAGGCCATTTTTAGAGATACATGAAATTTATTCATTATATCTTTCCCTCCGAGGTCTCTAACATTGGACTTTGGCTTTATAGTTAGAAGGTTACAAAAAACCAGTCCCGATAACATTTTTTAAAAACTCTCTAAAACCTTTTGAAAATAAATTTTCTGTAAAATGTGTTATGACAAAGCAGGATATGTCTGAATCAAATTAGGAACTCTATCTATTCTATGTGAGAAAATATTGGACACTGACTGCACAAGTCTGCCCAAAGACAACCTACTGTGCTGCATCCCAGATTACTGCTTTGTCTGTAAAAGGTGTTTGACACCCTGTTGAAGGACTAACATTAAAAGCCATCAAGACCACAATCTTTGTCCAACAATTGTGATTGTCCCTCAATTACTGGTCTATCCTTTTGTAATACTGGGTTTTCTACAAATTGCCCCACAGGAGGAAAGAGGCAAACAAGACTGGTGTGTCTGTAGCTTCTCAGGTGGAGCCTGTGGCACAGCAATAGAGCAGGGTCCTGGGGGAGGCCACCGTCACCACATGTAAGCAGGTCAAGCAGAAAAAGGAGAGTGCAGGAAGGGGGAGATCAGACTAGGAGAGGATATGTCTCAGGACTTCCATCATTTTCAAAGACCTGTAACTCTCAAGTACTTTAAGAGTAAAGTCACTGTGATTAAGAAATTCCTTTCCTAAGCCTGTGTTCCTTGCTTTTCTGCCATGTTGTCTCTGACGGGGTTCAATTAGAAGCCCAGACTGCCCAAAGCCTATGTACAGATCTGGGGGAGCACTTGTACGTGACTGAGGGAGGGGGGAGTTCAGGAGATCACAGACACCGATTTCAAGGTCAAACATGGCTGGACAGAGCACCCAACATCCCAAGGAAGGGTATCAGACAAGCGGGCTGAGCGTGTGCCCTAGGGTCTCAGAGCTAGAAACAGTGACTAAACTAGACCCATTGGCTTGGAAGGCCAGGTGACCTAGTGATGGGGTTCACTCACAAAAGACTGATGTCTGTACAAGGAGCACTGTGAGAAGTTTTGACATATGTCTCATACATCTAATGCATGATAGCATGGTGAGATATATGGATTTGATTCACAGTCACTAGAAAAACTTGTATATTTCTTTGTCTTCACAATCCATGAATAATGAGACAATCTCAAACACATGCTGATAAAACCTTCATACCATACTATCCCATCAAGTCTTTTCTCTCTCATATTATACAGGTTTCAGAGTAGCAGCCGTGTTAGTCCGTATTCACAAAAAGAAAAGGAGTACTTCATCCGATGAAGTGAGCTGTAGCTCATGAAAGCTTATGCTCAAATAAATTTGTTACTCTCTAAGGTGCCACAAGTACTCCTTTTCTTTTAGATACAGTTCATCTGAACGTCTATGTTGCTTTAATATAGTTTTTTAAGTAGTATTATATTACGGATTTGATACCACTATTCTTGCACACCACATGCACACCAACACCACAATAGTGTGTATGTATTCACTAACAAAAAAGTTAGCATCATAGCCAAGACCACATTGTTTGCTGCAGTACAGCATTTTTTTAATTGTGGAGACGAACAAAGCTAAGGTTTCTGCACTTTTGGGGTATTATTCACAATAATTTCCATATACCTTAGTGATTATTCTGCTTATGTAAAAAATAAGAAATTAACTCACCACAACATTTTGAGACAACTTATTACTACACACTATTTATAAGAAACTTTTTTCCTAAGACCTCTAAAAAATGTCTCTCTCTTAGAGCAAGACAGTTATAGAAACTTAGTCATTAAAGCACATTACACAATCTCAGAAGTTTTCTGTGCAATTTACTGAAAATTCAGAGCACATTATTTCCTGTAACAAAGTTATATATAGTCTTGTAGAATGAAATCAAAATTTGCTCCCAATATTCATATAACACTTTCTGCTATGTTTCAGAGTAGCAGCCGTGTTAGTCTGTATCCGCAAAAAGAAAAGGAGGACGTGTGGCACCTTAGAGACTAACAAATTTATTTGAGTATAAGCTTTCATGAGCTATAGCTCACTTCATCGGATGCATTCAGTGGAAAATACAGTGGGGAGATTTATATACACAGAGAACATGAAACAATGGGTGTTACCATACACACTGTAACAAGAGTGATCACTTAAGGTGACAGGTTTCAGAGTAACAGACGTGTTAGTCTGTATTCGTAAATAGAAAAAAGAAAAGGAGTACTTGTGGCACCTTGGAGACTAACCAGTTTATTTGAGCATGAGCTTTCGTGAGCTACAGCTCACTTCATCGGATGCATAGCATATCATGGAAACTGCAGAAGACATTATATACACACAGAGACCATGAAACAAAACTTCCTCCCACCCCACTCTCCTGCTGGTAACAGCTTATCTAAAGTGATCAACAAGTAGGGCCATTTCCAGCACAAATCCAGGTTTTCTCACCCTCCCCCCCCCACACACACACACATACAAACTCACTCTCCTGCTGGTAATAGCCCATCCCTCTTTGAAACCTCTCTTTATAATGCGCATGATAATCAAGGTGGGTCATTTCCAGCACTAATCCAGGTTTTCTCACCCCCCCCCACAAACACCCCCCCCTCCAAAAACCACACACACAAACTCACTCTCCTGCTGGCAATAGCTCATCTTACAATGTGCACAGCAATAATCCAAGTTTAACCAGAACGTCTTGGGGGGGGGGGGGGTTGTAGGAAAAAAAACAAGGGGAGATAGGCTACCTTGCATAATGACTTAGCCACTCCCAGTCTCTATTCAAGCCCAAATTAATAGTATCCAATTTGCAAATGAATTCCAATTCAGCAGTTTCTCGCTGGAGTCTGGATTTGAAGTTTTTTTGCTTTAAGATAGCGACCCTCATGTCTGTGATTGCGTGACCAGAGAGATTGAAGTGTTCTCCAACTGGTTTATGAATGTTATAATTCTTAACATCTGATCTGTGTCCATTTATTCTTTTACGTAGAGACTGTCCAGTTTGACCAATGTACATGGCAGAGGGGCATTGCTGGCACATGATGGCATATATCACATTGGTGGATGTGCAGGTGAACGAGCCTCTGATAGTGTGGCTGATGTTGTTAGGCCCTGTGATGGTGTCCCCTGAATAGATATGTGGGCACAGTTGGCAACGGGCTTTGTTGCAAGGATAGGTTCCTGGGTTAGTGGTTCTGTTGTGTGGTATGTGGTTGTTGGTGAGTATTCGCTTCAGGTTGGGGGGCTGTCTGTAGGCAAGGACTGGCCTTTCTCCCAAGATTTGTGAGAGAGTTGGGTCATCCTTCAGGATAGGTTGTAGATCCTCAATAATGCGTTGGAGGGGTTTTAGTTGGGGGCTGAAGGTGACGGCTAGTGGCGTTCTGTTATTTTCTTTGTTAGGCCTGTCCTGTAGTAGGTGACTTCTGGGAACTCTTCTGGCTCTATCAATCTGTTTCTTCACTTCCGCAGGTGGGTATTGTAGTTGTAAGAATGCTTGATAGAGATCTTGTAGATACAACCGCATTTGCTCCAACCCCTCAGACAGAGACAAACACCTACAGCAGTCTCACATTGGAGTCTGATTTTGAAGGTTTTTTGTTGAAGAACTGCCACTTTCAGGTCTGTAATCGAGTGACCAAAGAGATTGAAGTGTTCTCCAAATGGTTTTTGAATGTTATAATTATTGACATCTGATTTGTGTTCATTTATTCTTTTACGTAGAGACTGGTCCAGTTTGGCCAATGTACATTGCTGGCACATGATGGCATATATCACATTGGTAGATGTGCAGGTGAACGAGCCTCTGATCATGTGGCTGATGTGATTAGGCCCTATGATGGTGTCCCCTGAATAGATATGTGGACACAGTTGGCAACGGGCTTTGTTGCAAGGATAGGTTCCTGGGTTAGTGGTTCTGTTGTGTGGTTGCTGGTGAGTATTTGCTTCAGGTTGCGGGGGCTGTCTGTAAGCAAGGACTGGCCTGTCTCCCAAGATCTGTGAGAGTGATGGGTCGTCCTTCAGGATAGGTTGTAGATCTATCTTTTTATCTATTTGACGATGTGTTGGAGAGGTTTTAGTTGGGGGCTGAAGGTGATGGCTAGTGGCGTTCTGTTATTTTCTTTGTTGGGCCTGTCCTGTAGTATGTAATTTCTGGGTACTCTTCTGGCTCTGTCAATCTGTTTCTTCACTTCAGCAGGTGGGTATTGTAGTTGTAAGAACACTTGATAGAGATCTTGTAGGTGTTTGTCTCTGTCTGAGGGGATGGAGAAAATGCAGTTGTATCATAGAGCTTGGCTGTAGACAATGGATTGTGTGGTGTGGTCTGGATGAAAGCTGGTGATGAAACCAGTCGGAGAAAACCTCAATCTCTTTGGTCACTCGATTACAGACCTAAAAGTGGCAATTCTTCAACAAAAAACTTCAAAAACAGACTCCAACGAGAGACTCCTGAATTGGAATTAATTTGAAAACGGGATACAATTAACTTAGGCTTGAATAAAGACTGGGAGTGGATGGGTCATTACACAAAATAAAACTATTTCCCCATGTTTATTCCCCTCCCCCCCACTGTTCCTCAGATGTTCTTGTCAACTGCTGGAAATGGCCCACCTTGATTATCATTATAAAAGGCTTCCTCCCCTCCCCCCACCGCTCTCCTGCTGGTAATAGCTCACCTTACCTGATCACTCTTGTTACAGTGTGTATGGTAACACCCATTGTTTCATGTTCTCTGTGTATATAAATCTCCCCACTGTATTTTCAACTGCATGCATCCGACGAAGTGAGCTGTAGCTCACGAAAGCTTATGCTCAAATAAATTTGTTAGTCTCTAAGGTGCCACAAGTCCTCCTTTACTTTCTGCTTTGTATCTGAAGGGGTTCCTTAAACAAGCTGAATTTCCTCAGCAGATGTTACTCAGTGATCTAAAACACCAGAATCGGTTTCTTGCACATTATAAAATGAAAAGCAAGAAATGAAGGAAGGATCCTAAAGTATCAACAGCAATCTCTGAGTTGTTAGAAAGCATATTCAGAGAAGCAATGGTTTACTAACTTCTCATGAAATAAACAATGAAAATGTCAGCCACACATTAATGCAATTCTTGCACATGAACAATCTGATAATGTAACATTCTGTATCAAGCCAGTATTTTCATAAATTATGATGTAAACAGAATACTCGTCAATTCACCAAAAGATATCAAAGCTACCTTTTTATTACAAGCAATCCAAGCCTTGAGGCTAGGGCTATCAAAAAATATTTAGTTTCCAAACCAACATTTTTCCTACTTGTTTTATTATGAAACTATAACACATTTTCAATAACGTTTAGCTTTGCTATACAGAACAGCAAATAATTTCCCAGAACCCTTTGGAAAACCTGACATGTTGAATGATTCTCTAGTCAACTTGTGTGTTATTAAGCTGAAAAAATGTATGTAAGATCATTTGATCATTGGAAGCACTGGAAAAGCATTGGGAGCTTCAGGACAGATGGACGAACTTCAGGTCATATAAAATACTACCAAAGCTATATTTGAAGAAAGATGTGAAAGTCCGTGAAAGCGCCCAGGGTAAGAGTACTTTGTGTTGCTAAGAAACGCTGAAGATGAATGAAGTAAATTGTTTCAGTTAGTGGAGCCAACTCCAGCCATCTCTTGTTTATTAGTGCAATGTTTTCTTTTATTGGTTATTCATTTTAACAGCTACACAAATGATATACCCTCATTAAACTAGACTGAGACATGCATATATATATTAACACTTGAAAATAGCTAAGTTATAGAATCTACACTATATTCTGAGTAGAATATACTTGCCACACTTTCAAAATTCACATTATTAAACGCTCTATTTTAAAAAGTCCAAAGATGTAAAGAGCATGTATTAGAATGGACCTTAGTGAAGGATTCTGTAATATTAGAAAATTTCAAGAACAGAGGTATCATATCAGGAATATACTACTACTTAAATAAAAAACCTATATTGAAGCAACATAGATGTTCAGATGAACTGAAATAATGTTCCTCACACGTTCTTGTCAACTGCTGGAAATGGCCCACCTTGATTATCACTACAAAAGGTCGTCGTCGTCGTCCCCCTCCCCCCCCCCCGGCTCTCCTGCTGGTAATAGCTCACCTTACCTGATCACTCTTGTTACAGTGTGTATGGTAACACCCATTGTTTCATGTTCTCTGTGTATATAAATCTCCCCACTGTATTTTCAACTGCATGCATCCGACGAAGTGAGTTGTAGCTCACAAAAGCTTATGCTCAAATACATTTATTAGTCTCTAAGGTGCCACAAGTACTCCTTTTCTTTTTAAGGAAAGAAATTCTTTTTAAGCTTCCTTTCACCTTGAAGTTGGAGAAAAAGAAATTGAGATTCCATTAGTTTCTTTCAAAAATATGCAAGATTCTAGTTACTACAGTGATAGGTCCAGTATATATATTGATTGCCTTTCTAGTTTAGAATTTTATTTTATTAATCTATTTTCAGGCTGTTCATTAGTTTAGTATCTGAGCATATGTCCAAAGTTTCCTTAATAATACAGTTCTTCAAATAGATTATCAGCATACTTCCCCACTTCTGAGGTATGCATGCACCACTGGCCACAAGTCCGAACCCACTAGAAAACAGTAACTATTGGGGTCACATTCAAGTTCTACCACAGAACTAAACATTCTGTGTAAAGCACTCTAACCCTACTTCATCCCTTTCCATTTACTCAGAATGTAATGAAGACTCCCAAACAGAGAGGCACATAGTAGTAGGAAACATACATCTATAATGACAATCTATTCAAAGAACTATAGTTATTAGTAAGCAACCTTTCTTCTTAAGGTAATGTATGTTACAGAAATATTTGTGGGAGAGAAACTAGCAGTAACAACTTTGATGAAGGTGGGCCTAGAAATGATCAATTAAAGCTTGCAAAACTGCTCTCTCTGGGCATCTGATCTAGCTGCTGAGTCAAAAAAGTAATTCTGCATAAAGACATGACTTGAACTCCAGGTAGGAGCCTTACATAAAGGCATTCCTCATACATACTGAGGAGGCTGCTTTGGATCTAGAGGAATGTGCTCTAAAATCTTCAGGTTGACAGCTGCAAGATTATAACAATTTGTAGGAAAACAGTTTAGACAAACTCTAAACAAAATGTTTTACCCCCAAATTTATTTTCAAACAATTTAGGAGACTTATTTAGTTCTCTCTAGTGCTCTTCCAATGGATGAACTATGCATCTTCTATATATTCTATATATAATGAGACTGGTGTCTTACGGAAAAAAAACAGTACATGATCATGTAATTTAAGATTACATACATACATATGCTACCGGCAACCCCGATAAAATAATGGTAGTGTCACCTTACAGAATTTGATTCTTTTTAATCTACTTGTTCAATTTTATTGACTCTAGCATGGAACTTCATCTTAGCTTCAGGAAATAGTGAGAAATGAAACCCTTCCTCTCTTAGTGCCAGAGGACTGCCTCTTCTGTTGCTCTCAGTTGGAAAAGAAAGGTCACATTGTCTCTCAGCACTTTCTCATGAGAAGGATCCCTGAAGCAGGATGGTGATGAAGGGTTTGGAGAAGACACAGAGTGGAATTTGATGGAACAGCCTATTTGAATTATCTCTAGTAGCCACCTGTCCAAGGTAATTCCACTCTATGACACCTGACCAATTTTCCAAAAAGGAGAATAGCGAGGGGGAATAAATGCCACAATTGGCTGAAGTTATTAGGTGCCACACCAAACTAGCTGTCTCAAGACAATAATAAAAGGATCTCAAGTTGCCAACAAAGTTGTTTTCTGTTTCTGCTGCTTCTCTTTCTGCTTTAAGAAAAACTGCTTCTGATCAGATTTGTGGTATTCAGGAGCTCTCTAACAAGAAGCAGTATTCCTCTGGAATCTGTTTGTATTGGGTCAATTTCCCTCTATCCAAAGAATGAGCCAACCCTAACTCTGAGGTGAAGAAAATAGTCTCCTCAAATGGAAAATTATTGAACTTAGTCCTTATGCTGTTTATCAGAATAATCTTGTGTTTTCAGAGCCCACATTCACTAATAGAGCCAAGAAACACAGGTTTCCTACGAACAGGGAGAGCCCTGCAACCTGTCCCTTTGATTTAGACATCCAAAAAGATGTGGCTATCTTAATAAAGAGCGTGTCTCTACAGACATCTTCAGGGAATAATTCAAGGGAGGAGTTCCCTAGATCTGAAAGCCCTGGATCTAACCTTAAATTCTATTCCTGGAAGAAATGAGATCAACTGTAAGGACCCAAGATATGAAGGGTGAGAAACCCTGCAGAGCTGCACAGAGGAAGCAGAAGATTATGAGGGTCTATCTTCTGATAATCCCTCATAAATATGCACTGTAAATCAAGGCTGTATCAAACCCCTTCATGAAACTGACTCAGTACCCAGATCTGACAAGGTAGTCAATACAGACAGAATTTTATGTTCAGCATCTCATGAGGAACTGAGATACTTGACAATAAGCTATCACCTGCAACTGTTTCTAAAAATTTTGAGACTTTCTCTGCAATGATGCAACCTTGGATCTGTTCCTACTGTGCTTCTTTGTATCTTAATGCAACAGGAAGAATGCTCAGATTCACAGCACTTTTCTCTTATTATGTGCCACAGCCCCTGGTTCCTTCAATAGTCTGCAACTATTATCTCCTTGGCTTCTTTGAGGGAACCTTCGGAACTCACATCAGATCCAAACTGCTTCCTTTATTCCTTTTGTGCTTTTAAAGCACTCTGCCAAGACTACTCTAAAGTGGAAGCAGTCTGATTGGGCTGTGAGTGATTCGCCCTCTCTATCATGAAAAAAAAGGAAGTGACTTTCCTGCTCCTTGCAGGCCCAAATGGGCCATTGATATATGTCTTTTTCTAAACAGCAAAGGCAGTGGAAAAGATGGTCAGAAAATAATTCATCACAATCACATGAAGCATTTAAACTCCAAGCACACAAATCCTCTACTGGGGAACTGAAGTCAAGTTACAGGAAAGGCAACAGGAAATGATCAATCTGAAGCTAGAAAGCAAATCAAAATGTTCAAATTAGATGACTATGTAGAGCCTAATTCTAACTAGAAATATTTAATACTAAACAAATTGTTATTTTTTTAACAGCAGCAAATAACACTTAATATAAGAAATAGTAAATAAAATATATAGTACAGAGAAATAAGGAGAAAGGAATTGAGATTTCTGAACTTACTGTCATGGGAAAGGAAATGAGGTAGAGTCAGGGCTAGGGCTCCTTATATAATTTTACATGGAATAATTAGCTCTTCACCAGTGGCTACTGCTTTCCAGAGGTTCTGACTCATTGAGAAGATTGTGCACACATCCTACAAGTGCATTTCTCTCTTCTCTACTGACAATCTACTCCCAGGACAACATAATAATAATGATAATATTTTGCTACAGAATTAAATGTACAATATGAACAGCACTGTGATTACTGTGATATCAGTGCTACAGTGAAACCACCATGGCTGGGTAATGACTTTCTAAAAGCATACTGCATGGTTAAACTTTTTTAAAAGTCATACATTATAAAAACAGGATGCATGGTGGCTAGCTCCATGTTCCAACGAGATTCCATGATAGTTGTAAAAAGAAAAGGAGTACTTATGGCACCTTAGAGACTAACAAATGTATTTGAGCATAAGCTTTCGTGAGCTACAGCTCACTTCATCGGATGCATTCAGTGGAAAATACAGTGGGGAGATTTATATACATAGAGAACAAGAAACAATGGGTGTTACCATACACACTGTAACAAGAGTTTCAGAGTAACAGCCGTGTTAGTCTGTATTCGCAAAAAGAAAAGGAGTACTTGTGGCACCTTAGAGACTAACCAATTTATTTGAGCATGGGCTTTCGTGAGCTACAGCTCACTTCATCGGATGCATACTGTGGAAATTGCAGAAGACATTGCAAGAGTAACAAGAGTGATCACTTAAGGTGAGCTATTACCAGCAGGAGAGCAGGGTGGGGGGAACCTTTTGTAGTGATAATCAAGGTGGGCCATTTCCAGCAGTTGACAAGAACTTCTAAGGAACAGTGGGGGGTGGGGGGAATAAACATGGGGAAATAGTTTTACTTTGTGTAATGACCCATCCACTCCCAGTCTTTATTCAAGCCTAAGTTAATTGTATCCAGTTTTCAAATTAATTCCAATTCAGCAGTCTCTCACTGGAGTCTGTTTTTGAAGTTTTTTTGTTGAAGAATTGCAACTTTTAGGACTGTAATCGAGTGACCAAAGAGATTGAAGTGTTCTCCGACTGGTTTTTGAATGTTATAATTCCTGACATCTGATTTGTGTCCATTTATTCTTTTACGTAGAGACTGTCCAGTTTGACCTGCACATCTACCAATGTGAAATATGCCATCATGTGCCAGCAATGCCCCTCTGCCTTGTACATTGGTCAGACTGGACAGACCGAAAAGTTGCAATTCTTCAACAAAAAAACTTCAGAAAGTTTTCACTAGTGGTTTTGAACATGCCTTTGCACTCTAGCTCATAGTGGACAGTTTTCCTAGAAAATTACCAATACCATAATTGCTATTAGCACTTTTACTGTCAGCCTCAGAGGGCCAAGTAGTTGAACAGTTTGTGGCACCTAAATCCCTAGAAGTAGTCCCATTACAAAACTGGAATATAATGCTACAGGTGACGTATGAACAGTTAAATCTTCAGTGTTATTAATCTATAACTCTGTGTGTATGTGCATGTGTGAGAGAACGAGAGAAAGATTTAAAATCTTAAAACATCCAAATCCTTTATTTCTCACGCTTATCATTAACACAGTGATATGTCCACCCTTACTTACTTGCTTGAGGTTAGTTTAATAAATTACAAGGATAGCATTAAATCTTGAAGCATCTGTAATACTGGTGAGAAGACTTTGGATAATCATACTTCTCATCTATCAGTACTATTATTATGGCAGTAGCCTTATTTTAAAATCTAACAGCCCCACAGCTGATTGTGCTCCTCTTATCTTAATCCTGTGGATTACTGTTTTGGGGGGCACAAGCTAACACAAATAGGTACTAACCTCATTCATTTATTCTAAATACTGTATTTCTTTGATAAATTACACTTTCATAGTCCTCCATCCCTCATCTGAACACCACATAATTACTCATATCCCAAATCTGTTGCATTGGCCATATTTTAAGTATAGGGAAGCCTGTTTATTGTCATTTGTAAATAGATAAGAACTTTGATTTCCTGCTTGTAGGAAACACTGAAGGTCAACTAAAAACATGTGTGTGTGTGTGTGTGTATATATTTGGGATAATAGATAGTTTGGAGATGTGGTTTTCAGATTTGCAGAAATCCATATAAATCTGTTTGAAGCTTCACACATTTATTTTTACTTTCACATCTGATGTGCAGCAATATGGATAGCTAAGGTGTACATTTAAGACACATACTTTGAGATATATCTATTCAGAAGTGACATTAACACTGGGATATGTGTTCTTATAGCAGTAAAGCTGTGCATTATCACTGTTAACTGCACTGCCTACTGATGCCTTAAGTGGGGGAGGTTCTCAAGAGCCTGCTGTTAAAAATTCTGCCACCAAAGATTAGCATGATTTTGCTGTCCCTTGCAGATTTGGTACACAGGATTTATCACACTCAAATGAGGGAATTTTTACTGGTGCTTCTTGTTAAAATACTGGTAGCATGTCACTGGCACTGCCAAGATTCTTAGAATCATATATAATGAGAATTATTTATAGCTCGTTCTCCCCCATCCCCGTGTTTGACTGTTTTTGAAATTAGATATATTGTACAGCCAATCTAACAAGGACCAGATACCCACACTTTTGAGGTCTTGTAATTTTCTGACTTATTTTGTTATTGCTTTCATATTACATTGTTTCATATGCAACATTACAATTATTACTACTATGGAAACATCCAAAGGGCCCAATCAAGATTAAGGCCCCATTATTCCTATTGTTAGCAATAATATTTAATATTAGAATAGATTCTCAGTGTATTTATTTTAATATTGCACATAACTAAGCATATCTAAATTCTGCCCACATCAACAAAAATGCCCACGTAAGACAGATATGTTCCTTCTGAGCACTATATGCAATTTATGCTCTGACTTATGCAGGAACAGTATGTGAAATTCATAGTTATGTTTTTCTTTATTTATTCATTTATTTTTATGTGCAGTTTCAAAAAGTTCCCCATAACTAAGTAACATGAAAGTATTCCAAAGTTCATAAAGAAAAATAAAACCTTAGAATCTGAATTATCCAGACTACTTGGGCAACACCAAATATGCTTAGCTAATCTTTAGTCAATAGACAAGGAGTCAGTCTGGCAAATCATTAGCAAGAGAGATTCTAACAATTGGGATTCTAACATATATAAGGTTATATTCATCTTTCTACACACTGTTGGGATATAAATCTAAAATCAAATTGTAGATTTGAATTTTTCCTTATTTTACTTTATCAAAACTGACTTCTGGCACTGAGATTATACAAACTCATACACATGATATAATGTAATCTCCAACACCAAAGTATTTTTACTAAGTCTACGCTTCTAAGAAAAATGTACATTAAAAGGGAGGGGGAAATGATGAGAATACATTCCACTTCAGGTCTTGAAAGCTCTAATTAAAATTCAATATTGCACTTTGCATGTGGGTTCTTACATGAAAGTCCTGTCATGGTTAAGGCTTAAGGTTAAGAGTCCAGTAAAACAGTTCTATTGAATTATACCAACCCATTGTTATACACAATACTGCAATCTGCTGCTCATCTTTACCTAACCACTGGGCTAAATTTTAAACCAACTTAATGTATGGCTAGCACCTAAGAACTAGAGCAGAAAAAAAATCCAAAATAAAATCAGCATCCATTATAATGGACTTGTTCCTGCATCCAAACTCTTCCTTCCTCCTCGTAAAAAGTTTACATATTTGCATTCATTTCCTCTAGTTTACTATTCCCATCATCACACAGTCATGTGTTAAAAGATCTGGTTAGACCTACTAAACGTATTTATGTCAGAAAAACTCCCTTTAATTGGGATTATTTTAAAAGTTTTTCTTGAAGCATCCTATTATTATGAAATATTTTCTGATGCTAGAGTTTTAATTTAAAGTCACATCTTAAAATGTATTTATTTTTTAAATTGAATTCTCCTTTCATTTTTCTTTTGTTTTAAAACAATTCCACATACTTTTGCAGGGGTTTCAACTTTAGTGGGATTTTTGTTTGATTGGTGTGGGGGTTTTCCTTGTCCATAGTGTAATTATTTTAAAAGCTTAGTATTTTATTAATTGTATTACAGTAGCATCTCAAGATTGGAGCTCAATTTTGCACTGCACTTCATAAACTCACAGAGACAGACCCTGCCCCAGAGCGCTTACAGTCTTTTTTCATTAAAAGCTATTAAAAAAAAAACCACAATAATTTCACGTGCTCATTGTGATACTGAACTGTGTCTAGGCTCCTTGAGGCCTGCATCAGACTACTGAGGAAGCTGTGTATGTTCTGAGCGCCAGCAATACCTTCCTCTATATCCCTGTGCCTGTGAGATGAACTGTATGTGAATGCTGGAAAACAAAGTTAGGCAGCTAAGCATATAACACGATCAGCACACCAATTCCCCTTATGTCACACTGCTGAACTTTTTCCATGAGTACCCTGACCAGTGGCACAGTAATGCTGTGCTCCTGAAGAGGGTGCAATGCACACACCCCACCCTCAAGAGTTACAGCAGCTCCCCCAGTTCCCCCCACAATGGAGCCTTTTGAATTGTGTGTAGCTGATCAGCCTCCTTTGAGAGCACTGGGTTTCTTTCACTCCACTTTTGACCTGGGCCCTGTAAATAGTGGAGGTACTGCTTAGAAATCATTATAAAAGCCTCAGACCCTGCCTCCCCACAAGGGCGCCCCATATCTGCGAGCAGCACATGGCAAATGGGAGACCCATACCCGGGTCCTGCTAAACAGCAGCAGCTCCCCAGTCTGAGGCCCCTCGTAAGCCGCAGCTCTGAGAGGCTTCCTGTGTGGGGCTGGGGAGCCTGCACCCCCTGACCGCCAGGAGCAGAGTCGCCCGTTAGCTGTGGGTGCTGGCCGCCCCTGAGGAGCTGCGGGGGGCCTGCAACCCCACGTCCCCAGCAGCCACCGGGGGGAACAGGGGCCATGTTGGGGGCTGCCCCCTGGATCAGCAGTAGCGGCTCCCCCTGCCTAGAGGCCGCTGTCAGCGCTCAGGGGCCACTTTCGGGGCAGCTGGGGCGGCTGCACCTCCAGATCAGCAGCCCCCCTGCGAGCGGCAGGTGCTGGGGAGCCACGTTAGACGCCGCACACAGTCCCGGGCCAGCAGCTACCGCTCTCCGCCTCCCCCTCAGGAGAGCAGCCCTGCCTGGGCCCGGCCCCCTCCGCCCCAGCCGCTGTCTGCCCCCGTTCTCCTTCCGGCCGCCGCGGCCTCTCCGCGCTGACCCCTTCCCTCCCGGGCTCGCTCTCATCACGCGGCCCCACTCCTCACCAGCCCCCCCGCCCCCGAGGGAACTCACCTCCTCCTCAATCCCGCCTGGAGGCCGGCGGCGGCACCGACGTGCTAGCGTCCCTGCCCCGCCCTCCCCTCCGCGCGCGGGAGGCTCGGCTTCCCCCGCCCGCCGGGCCCCTTCCCTGCCTGCCTGCCTGCCTTTGCCCGTCGCGCGGAGCCGCTGCCCCCTTCCCCGCCGCCGCTTTTGCATGAGGGAGACGTTTCTGAATTTCTCACGGACACACCCCTGGCAGAAGGCTGGCTGCCTCCCTCGAAAACCTGCCCCCTGCACTTCCCCCCTGAGCAGGCACAGCCGCCCCAACCTGGGCTCCTCCACGGTTGCCCGCCGTCCTTAGAGGCGTCGGGCCCTCATGTTACACCCCAGCCCCTAAAATCATAGCTCACCTGTCCAGGGTTCAGAGTAACAGCCGTGTTAGTCTGTATTCGCAAAAAGAAAAGGAGTACTTGTGGCACCTTAGAGACTAACCAATTTATTTGAGCATAAGCTTTCGTGAGCTACAGCTCACTTCATCGGATGCATACTGTGGAAAGTATAGAAGATTTTATTGTATACACACAAAAAGCATGAGAGGAGGTTTTTTTCATGCTTTTTGTGTGTATATAATAAGATCTTCTATACTTTCCACAGTATGTATCCGATGAAGTGAGCTGTAGCTCACGAAAGCTTATGCTCAAATAAATTGGTTAGTCTCTAAGGTGCCACAAGTACTCCTTTTCTTTTTGCTGTCCAGGGTTGGCGTGCCCTCCTCCCTAAGGATCCAGAGCACTTCACGCACAATACACACGGGGGGGCAAATTCAGCCCTAGGGGAAACAATTGCACCTCCACTGGGCTTCTGGGGACTCAGGCTAACTGTGCCAGGGTTCAGTTTGGCTGCTAAGCTACCTCTGGCATTAAGGTGACCAACTGTGCCACATTTAAAGGACACCTTTGAGTGGGAGCCTAGCGTCCCAGGTCGCCTATGAATGTTGAACACATTTATTCCTGACTTTAGCAAAGGATTCTAGGCTGTGAGCCTGCACGTGTGATTTAGTACTCTGTGATTTGTGTGCCACAAAATTAGGTACTGACTGAGACTTCTTGGCCCCCTATTTTTCATACATCTGGCCTTTTATTTCTTTGAAAAGTAGGCGGTCAGCCGAGCTGCAGTGCATCCATTCCTTCCAGGCCTGCCAGGATTTCCGCTAGAAGTGGAAATATGCCCCCTCGGGGACTTTTCTACCTCTCTTTGCCAAGTAATCTGCCAGCTCCTCCCCTCGGCCCCTACCTGTTTAGTTTGTTCATCTCCATGCTTTGAAAGCACAGTCCCTCCAAAGTACACAGACTTTGCAGCAGATCCACAGACAAAGGGAATGTTACCAGACTTCTAAGTCACTGTGTATGGCAGTGGTTCTCAAACTTTTTGTATTGGCAACCCCTTTCACACAGCAAGCCTCTGAGTGTGATCCCCTCTTATAAATAGGGCCCTGCCAAATTCACAATGCATGTTGGTCAATTTTACGGTCATAGGATTTTAAAAATAATAAATTTCATTATTTCAGCTATTTAAATCTGAAATTTCATGGTGTTGTAATTGTCAGGGTCTTGACCCAAAAAGGAGTTGTGGGGGGTTGCAAGGTTATGGGGGCGGGGGGTGGGGGTTGCGGTACTGCTACCTCTTACTTCTGCGCTGCTGGAGCAGCACTGTCTTCAAAACTGAGCAGCTGGAGAGCGGCGGCTGCTGGCGGGGATCCCAGCTCTGAAGGCAGCGCAGAAGTAAGGGTGGTAATACCGCGACCCCCCTAAAATAACTTTGCGATTCCCCTGCAACTCCCTTTTAGGTCAGGACCCCCAATTAGAGAAACGCTGGTTTCCCCCATTAAATCTGTATAGTATAGGGTAAAAGCACACAAAAGATGAGATTTCATGGTCTGTGACGTGTTTTTCATGGCCGTGAATTTGGTAGGGCCCTACTTATAAATTAAAAATGGGGGGGTAACTTTAATTTAACAGGTGCTCAGGCTGTCACTTCCATTCCAGCTCATGACCCCCAGATAATAACCTTGCAACCCCCAGTTTGAGAACCCCTGGTGTATGGCATCTGCAAAACAGACTAGAACAAAGTGGTACTAGTGAGGAAAAACAAAGGGAAGACACACTAGGGGAGATTTGGTGGTGATGGTGGTGGTTAGAAAGAAACAGAGGCATCAAAAGGAATTTGGTAAAGTAGGGTAGAGGAAGGAGAAAGTAATAGATGGAAGAACTAGAGAGAGGGGAGAGAAAGAAAGGAGAGAGGGAAGAGTTCCAAAGCAAGCAGAACAAGGAAAGGGGTAAAGAGCAGTGCTTAATTTGTAATGAAAGAGTTGCTGGGGCTCATTTTTTTTACTTTCATAACTGAGGCAGCAAGCTAAGAGGTGCTGTGGCTATGAACTGCCAAACCTAGAGGTGCCGAGGCTGAGTCCTGGCAAGCCCTGGCACAAATTAAGCACTGGTAAAGAAGCTACATAAGGCTGTACACGAGGGAAGGGAATGGAGGGAAGGTAGTCAGAAGCAGCATGTGCAAGAAAGCAAATAGGAAAGACAAAAATATGAAGAGGGAGATGGTGTAGGAGAAGCAAAGTGTGAGAGAGAAAATCATCAGTATTATTTTCAAGTATATTTGGAGGGGTGGGGATTATGTTCTTAGCTCTGGACAATCAAACCTCTCCAGGTATTGTAACTTTTAGGAGATATCAGGCACACATTACAGATTGAGCAGGAAAAGACTTCAGTGGAGTATTTTGTAAGTTCTGTGCTCCAGCCTCAGTAACTTACAAATATTGCAGGCAAAGGTTTTCATAGAAGTAATATTTATAACCCTGACTCAATCTTAGCACAGTTTTTGTCTTGGAGTATAGCTAGACAAGTATGTAGAAATAGAATTAACTAGTTTTTGAAAAGGAGGCTCATGATCAGTAAAATTTCATGGACCCAATTCTGTTTCCCTGCTGATGAAGGCAAAATTCCCAAGGAATTTAACTGTTTAAGGACTGCAGGACTCCTTTGGAATTACATTTTTTCCCTGCATTTGTAATTTTATGGTTAGGAAACAGAGGTGAACAAACTAGTTTGCATAAGAACTCACCCAACCTTCACTCAAGCCAAAACTGAATATTTTCTTAGGTTCAAAAAAGCTTAGCTAATTTGTTTTCAAATTGTTTCTCATTGTTATGTGCTTCTGCACTTCCTGATACCATCCAGCAGTGGAAGTGCCAAAATATCACAAGACAGGCAGTTCGTGCTATTTTTTTAACCTAAGTGGAAGCAGGAAATACTGAAAATCTTATGAGAATAATAATACTAAACATTTGTATTATATAACATTTGACAAAATTCGACCTGATCTTGCAGACTTTCCTCATGTCAGGTGTCCCATTGGGACTCACACTGAGTAAAAATTGCAGGAAGTATCAGTCCCATTACATTTTTTTCCTCGCAACACCTTGGAAAATAGGCAGATAAGGTTGTTTATCCCCAATTTATGAGTGGAGAAACTGAGATGGAGAAATAAAAGCCAAAATCTTTAAACGTGTCCACCAGTTTTTGAGCGGCCAATCTGAGATGTCATGGGTCTGATTTTCAGAGGTGCTGAGTTTACAGTTTCCATCAAAGTTAAACTGTAGGTGCTGAAGCATAAATGTTTTGGCCATAGTCTTCTGCTGGGGTCTGCAATCATAGTACCAGTTTTTAATTGGCTAGTAGTCTGTAGACATATATTGTTACAGTTCCTTTCGAATATTTTTCTACTTCTCTCACTCATTTGCATACTAATGACATAAAAATAGGCACATCCTTTCAGTAATTAGTTGGAGCCCAGAACTTAAAGAAAGAAAAAGACCACAGCATTATGGTAGAGGGATGGTACTGAGGAAGCTGCAGAAAGGAGTCACTTCTCTTGTACTCAAAGAGTGCCTTTAATTTAGAGTTCAACTATTTTACCTCTGTGTAACAGGGATTAACTATTTGCTTTGCCTAATAACTTTGCCTCTAGTGAGCCCTTTAGTTACTTTTTTCAGTGCAAATCACTGGATCTGTCCTAGAGCCAATCCTGCTGCTGTAAAAGGTGGGGGGGTTTTCTTTTTCCCCGAAAGAACACCATTAATAGTAAAGGCTACATGGTCAGTGTAGTTCCTTGTCAGGCACAGTGAAGCAGAGCAAGGTAGAGAGTAGTCAAAGATTTTTGATCTAATGAGGCACTCTGCAACTTGTAGCCATATGAAGTCATCAAAAGTGCTAGCTAGGTTCCAGTCACTTAAAACAGATTAGTGGGGGCTAGATGGCTTCTGGGATTTGTAATGGGTTATAGAGCTTTTCACATTTAGGTCACAGGCTTGAGTCCAGTGTCCAGAAGTTGTCACCATATGGCAGCTGTTTTGAAGCTTTTATTAAATATATTAACAATCTCATAACATGGACAATTGTTCTCATAACAGAAACATCACAATTGGCAACCTTGTTGGCAATGTCTGCAAAGAGGTGCAGTATGGAAGAAATATGGAGACTATAATGCCTACTCATCCCTAGAGTTCAGGGGTACTTGGACTTAGGTAAGGAAGGATAGTTTGGGGAAGCTTGCATTGCCACTGCCTTTCCCTAACTTTTCTCTAGATAAATATAGGATTAAATTCTCAGTCTGACACTTCACAAGCAGCTCATTCACTACAGAATTAAATGCAGAGCTCTTTCCATGGTATTACTTGCAGTAATTTTCTGCTTGTCTGCAATTAGTGTTAGCCATCCAGGATCGGACAACTAGAAATATCTGGTCTCCAGTGATGTGACCTGTAAGCTCATGAGACAAAAATATTGTTAATAATGTACCACTAGCATATTTACCTATTTAGCTATCAGTAATTTTATTATCGGTCCAGCCTATCTTATTGATGTCTCGCACTATTAGCTTTCTTAGTGATGCCACTCACATAGCGGTAGCCTTTTCTCTGCCCTTTTACAAAGTCTCATCTCTATCCTGGTATAATTGCCGTAATACCTGAGCACTTCTTAAGTAAACTTAATAATGTTGGTGCAAGAGCTTTCCCCTCCGCAGCTCATGCCATCTGGAGCCTTCTTGTATGCCTATATATTATCAGTGTTGTACTTGATTTCAAAACTCGGTTGGAAATCTACCTTTCCTCCCCTTCCTCTACCTTTCATCTCTGTCTCTTTCTCTCCTTGCCACATTTGTTTTTCTGTAAAATGTCTATGAAGCATGTTACACAAAATATTGTACTGAAGCCTCTTATTCTTGTGCTATCTTTAAAAACAAAGCTTGTAAAGCTGGTATCCAAACAACCAGCAGGACTATACTTTAAGAAAGTATTTTCATGAAAACTTTGATGTCTGGTTTATTAAAGCAGATCCTTAAGATGATTGGATCTATTCCATTAGTAGATTTATAAAGTGTACAGACTGGGTAAACAACAGTGACAGCTTGGGGAAGTGTGTGCACCTGTTTATTAAAAAGACGTTAACAAGGGCAAATCTAAAATAAGAACATGTACCACAACTCAATTTTCAGCAAATTTTTATGCATGCCTACACTTAAGGTTACCCATGTTATTAGCAAATGCTCTCTCTCCCTCTTTCAGAAGAACACAGCAGCTGATGGGCATGGAGCATCTGTGGCAGAGAAAAAAAAACCACCATATTCAAATTTTGAGGCGCAAACATGACCCTTTCTGTTTCTACTTTTTTCTCCCACATTTAGTTAGTGTGGGAGAAGGAGGAAAAGGAGAAAGTACAGGTCTTTTCTTTGCAGAGAAGGATTGAAATTCTTAATGTTCTCATAATTCACAAACAAAAACATTATTTATTTTTATTATTAATTATTCTTAATAATAATACATGCTATAATAGGTTTCATGGTTTCATTCAAGGATGCCAAAGCAGTTTATAAATATTAATATTAATAATTTGCAGTTTTATACACTAAAATTTGTCACTCAAGGATTTCCAGAAACTTTTTTTTAAAAGTCCTGATCCTGCAAGGAGCTGTCTGTGGGTGAACCCCTGCACTAATGTGCACGCCCGTTGACTTCAGTGAGCTCCATGTGGGTGCAAGGAACCATCTGCATGCAGGTTTCAGAGTAACAGCCGTGTTAGTCTGTATTCGCAAAAAGAAAAGGAGTACTTGTGGCACCTTAGAGACTAACCAATTTATTTGAGCATAAGCTTTCGTGAGCTACAGCTCACTTCATCGGATGCATACTGTGGAAAGTGTAGAAGATCTTTTTATATACACACAAAGCATGAAAAAATACCTCCTCCCACCCCACTCTCCATTACCAGCAGGAGAGTGGGGTGGGAGGAGGTATTTTTTCATGCTTTGTGTGTATATAAAAAGATCTTCTACACTTTCCACAGTATGCATCCGATGAAGTGAGCTGTAGCTCACGAAAGCTTATGCTCAAATAAATTGGTTAGTCTCTAAGGTGCCACAAGTACTCCTTTTCCATCTGCATGCAGCTTTTCCCAGGATCAGGCCATAATCCTCACAGCACCTCCATGAAATATTTAAGTATTACGGTCCTTTTTACACATCGCAAAATAAAATACAGAGTGGATAAGTGACTTACCTAAAGTTACACATAAAGTCAGTGAATGAGTCAAAACTAAGGCCTGGTCTACACTAGAAAATTAGATCGGTATAATACATTGCTTGGGTGTGCAAAATCCACACTCCTGACTGACTCAATTAAACTAACATACTGTCAGCCTAGCTACTCCTCTTGGGGAGGTGGAGTACCTACATCAACTGGAGAAGCCCTCCCATTGGTGTAGGTAGCATCTTCATTGCAGCACTACAGCAGTGCAGCTGCAGCATTTTAAATGTAGACACACGCCTTTTTGCTCCATTCTTGTACCGGGTATTGTGCCTGCATGAAGTCCCGTTGATTTCTAAAGCCAGTTCACATGTTATCAACTGCAGGATCAGAGCCCTATACTTCCTGACTCCCAAGCCCTATGTTTTAGCTACTAGATCATTCCAAGCCATGCAGCACAACTTCCAGGTTGGTATTGTTCTACCCACTTTACAGATGGATAAACTGAAGCAGAGAATGGTTAAGAGAATGCTAAAGGCCACACAACAAGAGGCACAAAGAGTGAAGGAAATGTTTACTCAAGATACATATATCCAGAGCTGGATACAAAATTATGTAATTATTCTGAGAATATGGAAATCCTTTTTGTACCTCCTGTCCTCTTCACATTTCAGATTGAATTGTATGTCTGCTATGTTACCATCTAATTTTCTAGAAGGAAAAATTATGATTTTACAAAACTTTTCAGAAGGGGAGCTAATTCTGATTTTATCATACTTCCCACTTTTTTGTCATATTGCAAAATGCTTGAGAAAAATGTCAGTTAGTGCTGCTTGTCATCAAAATTTTTCTAGCTCACAATGTTGCTGTGAAAATTGGAGCTCTTAAAACACATGCTAATCTGTAGAGCTCTTATACTGTATAGGTAATTGTTCAATGCAAATAAGCTAGCTTTTGAATTCATTACCTAATTTCCCTCCGATGGAAATCATATAGCATGTTAACATAAATTCCCGATTCTTGTCAGCAACATCCTTAAAGAATTGCGTTCCTCAAATACTACGCTATATAAAAGTAGATGATAAGCAAACAGGCATGTTTGCTTCTGATGCAAAATAGAAATAATAATAATATCTAGTGCTTATGGAGTGTTTTTCATCATTTACAAAGGCAGGTAAGCATCATTATCCCCATTTTACATATGGGGAAACTGAGGCACAGAGCAGTGAAGTAGCTAGCCGATGGTCACCCAGCAGGCCAGTGACAGAACCCAGAACTCTTGAGTCCCAGTCCAGTGCGCTGTCCACTAAGCCATACTGCCTATCATCAACAGTGTTAGCCACAGTCAACACATGAGGGATTCAGTGTAAAATGAAGTTCCAGAGTGATCAGTCACTATGACTGTTCCAATAGCACCAAATGAAGGGCCAAATTTGGCTCTATGTTATATGGTACTCAGGAGTGTGGATGTTTGTGACCTACTATCTTTGCTCTGAACTCGGCTGATGGCTCAAGAGGACAGTTCTGCAAGTAGTAGTACATATTAAGATCTGCACTGGTTTCACAGCAAATGGTGTGGAGCTGCTAAGCGGGGGCATGAACTCATGTAGGGCTGATTTTTCTCTGGGAGATACTTTGATTCTAGATTTCAAAGGAAACCCTCTCAGTAGGCATAATGATGTCTTGTGCAGCAAAAGCCTAGCAGAAACAGAGCTGTTGTGGATCCTGCACAACGGCTCCAAAGAAGAATGGGATGTAGCCTAACATGTTCCAGTAGAGGGCTTCATAAAGTCCAAAAAAATTCCAAGCTCCATGAGCAGATTAACAGAGCTGTTCACTATTTTGGATGAAAAATGCAGGAAAAAAATAAGGAAATGAGCTGTGTTACCAATGAGTTGGAACAGAAATAAAATACCAGAGTGCAATTTATGTACAGTAATTGTTCATGCAGCATTCTCTTGGTTTTGATTGTGACTCATTGTGTTCTTTCTAACTTTGATGTACAGGATGGGCTGCTAGTAGTCAGAGGAAGCCACAATAAAATACCAAACTTTATTAATTTACGTTTTTTGTAATTTACTGATCATAGGTAAACTGGGTAGAAAACACTACTTGAGTCATTCACTCCGAACTCTGCTGCTTTCTGCCCTGCACCTCTAAAAGTCAGTATATGTGAAAAATAGCTTTGATATAAAAGAGGAGCAAGCAATTAGTCAGTGATATAGACATATATGTTTGTGTTTTGAATAACTGATTGAGATACTATACCTTTAAATTGGCCCAGTTACTACACGGATAGATACTGTTTAATTATGATGCAGAGGTTATGGAAGAGAACTACTTATAAGTACATGACAATTATATGTTAATAAAGGAAAAATTAGAGAAAAATGTTTCACACAGTCATGAGAGTTGACACAGAATTATTCTTCACAGCTGTTAGATTCCAGTATCTGAATCCATAGTGATGTAAGCTGGACAATGTCAAGTTTGGAAGGCCCCAAAGTTGACCTAATTAGTCATTTGTTTTCTTGTAATTCTTTTAAAAGTCCATGTAAATCAAGCTAATTCAGGAAATGGAGACTGACTGACAGAGTAACCTACACATGTGTCACTTCACATTCCTTTCTTCAGGGCTTGCTTTATTTCCAAAAGCAAACTCAAAACCAAAATAAATCAACCCAAACTACTGTATACTAACTAATCAAGGCCTCTGCAGCTTCAGCTAGCTAGGAGGGGGAAAGGACACACCCTTTCCCTAAGATGACCTCCTTTACATTAACTTCCCCTTTCATTTCATAATCCCACACAGATCTACCATGTGATAGGCAGGAACCTGATATCTTATCACAGATAGCTCCTGGGCAGCCAGACCTATCAGTCAGAGCCAGAGTCTACAGTCATGAGACAGCAGTGTCAGGAATGGATACCAGGAGGTCAGAAGCAGAAGACAAACTGGAGATCAGAATCATGAGTCAGGATACCTGGGGGTCAGATGCAAGAGAGAAACTGGACATCAGAACCACAAGTCAGCTACCAGGAGTTACATCAGGCCAGGAAATCAAGGAGTGGGAGTAGGTACCACAAGGTATACACAGTCCAAAGCAAAGTAGAGCCCAGTTGGTCAGACAGCTTTCTCTTCCTGTTACTGGCTTAAGTAGGGTCAGCAAGCCAACCAGCTGTTCTGGGACTCCACCAATAGGACCTCAGAGGCGGGGCCTCAAACTGGGGCTGGGCTTCATGGATTCCAAGAAAGCAGTTGTCACCAGAATGATAGGTGGAGTGTTGGAGTGTCCCCCTGCCCATAAGCCCAGTAGACTTGGGGTTCAGACCTGGGAGTCCTGATATGCCTTTACAATTTATCAGTGTTGATAAATGCTAAGTAATGCACATTGGAAAACATAATCCCAACTATACATGTAAAATGATGGGGTCTAAATTATCTGTTACCACTCAAGAAAGAGATCTTGGAGTCATTGTGGATAGTTCTCTGAAAAATCCACTCAATGTGCAGTGGCAGTCAAAAAAGCGAACATAATGTTGGAAATCATTAAGAAAGGGATAGAAAATATCATATTGCCTCTATATAAATCCATGGTATGCCCACATCTTGAATACTGCATGTAGATGTGGTCACCCATCTCAAAAAAATATATTGAAATTGGAAAAGGTTCAGAAAAGGGCAACAAAAATGATTAGGCCTATGAGGAGAGATTAATAAGACTGAGACTTTTCAGCTTGGAAAAGAGACAACTAAGGGGGGATATGATAGAGGTCTATAAAATCATGACTGATGTGGAGAAAGTAAATAAGGAAGTGTTATTTACTTCTTCTCATAACACAAGAACTAGGGGCCAACAAATGAAATTAATAGGCAGCAAATTTAAAACAAACAAAAGGATGTATTTTTTCATACAACACACAGTCAACCTGTGGAACTTCTTGCCAGAGGATGTTGTGAAGGCCAAGATTATAACAGGGTTCAAAAAAGAACTAGATAAATTCATGGAGGATAGGTCTATCAATGGCTATTAGCCAGGAAGGGCAGGGATGCTGTCCCTAGCCTCTGTTTGCCAGAAGCTGGGAATGTGAGACAGGGATGGATCATTTGATGATTACCTGTTCTGTTCATTCCCTCTGGGGCACCTGGCAGTATTCTGGGCTAGATGGATGACAGGATGCTGGGCTAGATGGACCTTTGATCTGACCAATATGGCCGTTCTTATGCTCATCTTGCCATAGTCACCTGAAACTAATCACTACATGTACCCTATCTCACTATTTGGAGACTCCCTATAATACCCTTTCTGGAATGAGACAAGATACATGAAGATGTGCAACTTCTGAGTTTCTTGGCTTTTGGTATTTTACACCAAACCCTTAATGTTAATTTCACATAGATTCCAGAAGGGACCATTGTGATCATCTAATCTGACCTCCTGGATAACTCAGGCCATAGAACTTCCAAAAAATAATTCTTAAAGCATATCTTTTAGAAAACATCCAATCTTGATTTTAAAATTGTCAGTCATGGAGAATCCACTACAACTCTTAGTAATTCGTTCCAATGGCTAATTACTTTCACTGTTAAAAGTTTACACCATATTTCTAGTCTGAATTTGTCTAGTTTCAACTTTCAGCCATTGAATCATGTTATACCTCTGATAGATTGAAGAGCCCATTATTAAACAGTTGTTTTCCATGTAGTCACTTATAGATAAGGCCCTACCTGAATCGTGGGATGATTGTCAAATAATTGTGGATGAGTTGCAGACAAGACATGGAAAATCTCGGAAAAGTAATACTGGACCTTTATTAATTGCAGTAATTTGGAAAAGCCAGAGAAGACTTATTTTTTTAAGAAAAAAATGCTTGAACAATATAAACAATCAAATATGTCATGCTTGCTAATTTTTTTTTGATAACCAAACATTTTTCTGCCACTATATTACAGTCATTAATGCATAGGGCTGACAGCACGAGCTCCACCATGCATGGGGCTGATAGTGCAAGCCCTGGGCGCCAGCCACCTGGGACTGATGTCCGGGGCTCCCACTGTCAGCCCTGTGCCTGGCAGCCTTCCCACTTTTTAGCTGCAGGGCTGACAGCTAGGACTCCCGCTGTCAATCCCGGGTGGCTGACGACTGGGGCTCCTGCTGTCAGTCCCACGCATAGTGGGGCTCCCGTTGTCAGCCCTCAGTGGCTGATGGCCAGAGCTCCATCAGCCCGGGGTGGCTGATGTCTGGAGCTCCCGCTGTCAGTCCTGTGCATGGCAGGACTCTCGCTGTCAGCCCCACGAATGGCAGAGCTCCTGCTGTTAGCTGCCCAGCTGACAAAATTGCGGTGGAAGCCTAATATTACGGGATCTACAATTTCCTCAATATCGCAAATTAAAAGGACCTTACTTATAGACTATAATCAAGTCACCCTTAAACTTTTCTTTTTTAAACTAAATAGGCTGAGTCCCTTGAGTCTATCACTATTTTTCTAACCTTTAATCATTCTCATGGCTCTTCTCTGAACCATCTCCAATTGATCATAATCTTTCTTGAATTGTGGACACCAGAACTGGACACAGTATTGAAGGAGCAGTCACCAGTGCAAATACAGAGGTAAAATAATAGTTATTTTGTATAACTGATGGATGAGAAATAATACCTGTGGCTGAATTACTGATGTCCTGCTGCACGTTTGAATCCCACCTAGCTATATTCAACACATCTGGCATCCTGAAAGTGCTTCCTGTTCCCTACCCCATGTGAACACTGTAGAAATAGTATTACTATAAGTTCCACATTTGAAGAAGCAGATGATTTGGCAAACACCTTCTCATAGACTTTTTTTAAAAGAAATGTCTCTTTCTTTGAGTAAACTTTTCTTTCCAACTGTTCTTTTTTGTCAGCTTGCCAGCTCTACTTCTAGTATTGTTCTGTGCAGATTGCTGAAAGGAAAATGAAAGAGATGGGAAAGGTACAGAACTGGGGGAAAGGGAAAAGGGATCAGAGTGCATGTGAAGCCTGGGGAGCCTAGCTTGGGAAGGGAGATAGGCTTAGGAAACATGGAAGAAAATGGTGGAATGAGAGATAAAACAAGAACATAAAGGATAGGGATTAAAGAGATAAAGAGTTCAAGAGATGAAATATGAATAAAGGAAAACAAGAAAAATAAGGATGAAAGGAATGAAGTGAGAGGAGTAAGACATTAAACAATTAAGAAAATATTCTGTTAATTTTATTTTAGTAAAGGAATATTATAGGATTTTTATTATTCTTTTGCTTAGTAGTTAGTACAGAGGGGTTTTTACACATAAATTGTCATTTGGGTAATATTATTCTATGTTGATAAATATATGCCTCAGAGTTGTTAAAGCATAGTTGTTTTTCCATTTCAGAATTCAATTCATTAATATGTCACATCTGAAGACAAAAGTTTGGAGAAAGAAAGCAACAAAATAAAACCACATAATATATTATCATCTATGGTACAAAGTGCAGACCTGGAAGAATTCTTCACAGCGTTCACAGTTTCATCCATCAGTTTGGCAATAATCACTCAAACACATAAGGACCTGCTAACTGACACGCAGCTGACATTTCATATCTGAGCTATATGAACTATGAAAGAACTTGAAATCAGCCTTGGTTCAAGTTCCAGCAGTGTCCACAAACCAGCAGCAGATTTTGCTCATGATCATGAATGGTCTGTAAAAGTGCTTTGCAAACTTTCTTCTGTCTTTGGATGTCTGAACTTTTAATAGCCCTCAGTTAACTTTGTATTTCAATTCAAATACAATTTGAACCTGTTTGCTTGGTCACTTCACATAGGTTGCAGCATATGGTGGACATTACATACATTTCTTGTTTTTCTCTGATTGGCTATGTCTCTCTAATGTGATCAGGAAGCTGAAATTCAGCAGAAGCCACTTTCACTCATTTTTTCATAGTGAGGCTTTATTTTAGATACACTGATCTAGCTGGCAAAGTCAGAAAAAACAAACATTTTTTCCAATCTTTGTGTCTTTTTGACTCTCACATAGGGTTGCCAGGTGTCCGGTTTTTTACCATTAAAAGTCCAGTCAGCAGTGCTGCAGAGCTAAGGCAGGCTGGTCTCTACCTGTCCTGGCACCGTGCTGCACCCTGGAAGTGGCCAGCAGGTACGGCTCCTAGGCGGGGGGGCCACAGGGCTCTGTGCACTGTCCCTGCCCCGAGCACCAGCTCCCCACTCCCATTGGCCGGGAACAATGGCCAATGGGAGCTGAGGGGGCAGTGCCTGGGGGCAAGAGCAGTGCTTGGAGCCTCCTTCCCTCCCCACCCCCACCTAGGAGCCAGACCTGCTGGCCGATTCTGGGGCACAGTGGGGAGCCAGGACAGGTAGGGAGTCTGCCTTAGCCCTGCTGCACCGCTGACTGGGAGCCACCCAAGGTAAAACCAGACCCAACCCTGAGCCCCAACCCCGTGCCCCAGCCCTGAGGCCCCCCAAACCCAGAGCCCCCTCCGTCACCCCAAACCCCTCATCCACAGCCCCACCCCAGAGCCCTGGGGTGCACCCCCAGCCAGAGCCCTCACCCTCCCCTGCACCCCAACCCCCTGCCTCAGCCCAGAGCCTCCTCCCACATTCTGAATCCCTTGGCCCCACCCTCCAGCCTGGAGCTGTCTCCTGCACCCCAAACCCCTCATCCCCAGCCCCACCCCAGAGCCCACACCTGCAGCCCAGAGCCCTCACCCCCTCCCATACCCCCCATCCCTGCCTCAATCCACAGCGCCCTCCCACACTCCGAATCCCTCGGCCCCACCCCTCAGCCTGGAGCACCCTCCTGCACCCCAAACCCTTCATCCCCAGCCCCACCCCAGAGCCTACACCCTCAGCCAGAGCCCTCACCCCAACTCCCTGCCCCAGCCCAAAACCTCCTCCCACATCCTGAACCCCTAATTTCTGGCCCCACCCCAGAGGCCGCACCCCCAGTTAGAGCCCTCCCCCCCCACACCCCAACCCTCTGCCCCAGGCCAGTGAAAATGAGTGAGGGTGGGGGAGAGAGAGCCACTGAGGGAAGAGGAATGTAGTGAGCGGGGGCGTGACCTCGGGGAAGAGGTGGGGCAGGGGGTGGGGCCTCAGGAAGGGGCAGGGCTAGGGTGTTAGGATTTGTGCGATTAGACAGTTGGGAAGTATTTCTTCGTACAATGCACAGTCAACCTGTAGAACTCCTTGCCAGAGGATGTTGTAAAGACCAAGACTATAACAAGGTTCAAAAAGAACTAGATAAGTTCATGGAGTATATGAATGGCTATTAGCCAGGCATCAATGGCTATTAGCCAGGACGGACAGGGATGGTGTCCCTAGCCTCTGTTTGCCAGAAGCTGGGAAAGGGTGACTGGGGTTGGATCACTTGCTGATTACCTGTTCTGTTCATTCCCTCTGGGGCACCTGTCATTGGCCACGGTCGGAAGACAAGATACTGGACTAGATGGACCTTTGGTCTGACCCAGTATGGCCGTTCTTATGTACCCTAATGCTCACATAAAATACTTCAGACTTACAAGGGAAAATTTCCCTGAGATATGAATTATTTGACAGCTAAAACCTAGACTGTGTATTAAGGGCGGAAACCTACACACTCCTGTAATTCCCCAGTTAGTGGAAAGTCTCATAATTACTTTAGATTTTGGCTGACATAATTATATCTTAGCTTTATAATGGGACATTTGTTCTGCCAAGATCAGAACTGTTTTGTTGCCTCAGGACTGAGTCTTAGTGACTCTATATTTCTCCACCGTGGAGCAAAAATGTATGTAATATAGTGTAGCTGTTAATGCTATTATGCTATAGTTTAGATATTGGTCTTATATGACATATATGAATTAACATGAATTTGCATGTCAGTATATTGGGAGTTATTGTACTCCACAGATCTGCGATTGCACTGCACACAGAGGCAACCATTTGTGCTCTTATTTTATCCTCCCTGCTATGATCTAATCTGCCTTTGCAGCTCTGTGTCACCTCTGGAGGCACCTTCTCTGGACTGGGGAACTGAGCCAGAACTGGATGGGGCCAGATAGGACATGTATTGTTTTGATCTTCCCCATAGAGTTTACATGAAATGATAATACAGTCAGGGGCTGAATTATCTTTTCTGCTGACCTTCCTCTGCGGTTTGGGTTCCTTCTTTAACCCCTGGGTGTGGCTACAGTGAGTTTCAGCAGATGCAAAGGCCTTCCATGGTATCCTTTTGATCCCTCAGGATCAATGCAGCCCCCTGTAGATCTATAGGTGTTTGACCAGACTTCGTGGCCTGTTACACTGCAATTGGGGGTGGGCGAGAGATACCAAGGAAACCTCTATCCCTTATTCCCACCCCTATCCTCTCTCATTTGATGGAACAATGTTAGGAAATTTCTGTGCTAAAATTTCCTTCTCCTGAGAGGAAAACCACAGGGTTTTATCTTTCTTTCTTTTTCTTTTTCTTTTCCCAGTAGGAGGGGGAAATCAGCCCATTGTAACTTATTTTATATATCCACTCGGATGTCTTTACCACACCGACTGGCAGAGGCTTAATTCTCCTGTGTAATTCCCTAGGGAAACTCTCATCATAATGGTATAGTTTATCTCACATAGTAAATTATAACTCAGTTTTACAAAGGAAAATTTGTTCTCCTGAAATCGGAGTTCTATTTATTGCATCACAGCTGAAGTCTAGTTCCATTTCTGGTGCCATCCAATCTTGTATTAACCAGTGCAGAGGGGGAAAGAAACTGTCAGATATGAATGTTACACAAGAGTTTACAACAAGATTTAACCATGTGAAAACTGAGTTTGTTTAAAAGCAAGCCTCTTCAGACTTCAGGCTCTGCATATTCGTGTTAACCAGTAAAAAAGAAAAACAATTGAACCCTCTGTGAACCAAAACTTGAAGGGCTGACACATGGAAACATTATAATAGAATAGTAGCTGAAATCTCCTGCATGGGTATAATTTGTAAAGTCACTTGTGCAAAAAGCCAAAAATGGGTGCCCTTGCTTCCATGTGCTGTGAACAATGTTGCTGTTTGTACGTGTTCCCCAAAGTTTGTGCAAAATGCTACCTCCTCACTGGAGGCAGAACCACTTCTTTGTTACCCCATGAAGCTGTTACTTTCTTCTGATCAGTTGTCACATTTCAATTGCTGCAGAACCTTTGGATTTCAACATTCCAGTTGTTTTTCACAGGGCCAAGTGATATTGAACCTGGTGATAATCTAAACAAAACATGCTCCCAACCATGCTTATAGCTGCTTCCATCGCTTCCTACTGACTCTACAGACATTCTAGGCTTCAGAGTGATACACAGCATGACAATCCTGGAATCTTATCATATAGATAATAATGTGAATATATTTACGGAGCAGTTTGACCTTGTCCTGCTACGCTAATGAGTTAAAAGCAATAACAAACAATTACAACACTTTAAGATGCATTATATAAAATCTTAGAATGCCAAATGTCTGAATGTACAAGAATGTAGAGATGGGCTCTTCATTCTAATTGAATCCTGGAATCTGGGTTATCTGTTAAAAATGGGACACTATTTTCTAATAATAATTCTTTTCCATAGACAGCTGTTGATGTGTCCATAGGTTCACAAAAGCTTTTCTAGCATTGTATTGTAATAACAGCAATACCTTCAAATAGACCTGAATGAGCTATTCACAGTGAACAATTTAATCAATGAATTTCAGCCTTTATTCTTCTTGTGAATCGTTATAAATGTGTTTTTCAACAAACACTTTATACAAACATATTTTAGCCTCTTTCGTCCTACGGTTTGTTCATGAACTGTTTGCTACAGTAATTTGCTATTCATTATTATTTCTGTATGACTGGTCACCTTAGTCGCAGAGTATCGTTTCTGTTCCCTGACTGAATAAGTGTATCTGTAACTAAGAAGAAGTTCAAAACGCTGGACATTTGATTGCCTAATGGATAATGTGGGAGCAGTCTGTGGAGTTAGGAGGAGCTAGACTGCAAGTCTAAGGAGTTTTTAGAACAATTTAAATATTTTCCTTTCCAGCCCCCCTGACTCAGACCTTATTTGTAACATCACTGTTAGAAGAATTAGGCTACTGTACCATCATGGACTGAGGTCAAACTGAAAATTAATGATCTCTTTTGACAAAGTAATTGTTTGTGGTTGCACAGGCAGAACTCCAACTGCAAATCGTAGGGCCAGATCCTTTTCTGGTTTATTTAATTGCCACTGAGTCAGGACTCTGAACAGTAAACTTGCATAGTTCTAGCTGCAAAAGATGAGGACACATATCCTTCTCTGGGTCATTTAACTGTTTTAATACTGGCTTGGGGCTTAAGGTTCCAGTTTAGATGGCTGATACACTAATTTTGCTCCCACCTGAAGTAAATGAAATGTCTTCATGAAATAAATGTCATACATTTGTATGAAAAAAAATCACTGCCATAAATCTTTGTAAAAAGCAAATTCCAAAAGGTTGAAAATTGCAATTCAGTTTGCAGTGTGTTAAATGGTGTGCAAAAAATTATGCAGCCAGCTCTATGTTAAACTTAAATGTTTGATAATGTCAAATCAGCGCCGGAGAGAATGGATGCAATACCAACACATGAACAAAAAGTTGACAACAGTGACTCAGAATGATGAACAAATGTCATGATATATCTAGTCCAAAAGAAATTCCTGGAACTCAGGAAATAAGGTTCAACAGCTCAGCAAAAGTAGTCTGAGGATAGACTGGCAGGTTTCAAAACTGGGGATTTCCCCTGAGTAATATAAAATGTCTCATTTAATCACAAATGTGATCTGGGTCAACTGCTAGCTGTGCAAATATTGCACCAAAACACAAGTTTTATTTAGTATTTATAGACAGATGGAGATTTTTGGAAAAATGTGACTACCACATTATCTATTGAATAGTATACTGATACCTGTGTCTACCAAAGCAGGGCCAGTATGAGAAAAACATATCTAACAAATATTCTTCTGATTAAAACTTAGACATCTATTTCAATAGTCACAATACTTTTTGTCAGTTTCCAGTGAATATTTATATGAATGATTTTTATTTGCATGTATGTTTGTGGAAATCTCTAAAGCTATGCCAATATGTGTTCATGTGGAAAAATCATCTTGAATTTCCCATCTCCTGTTTATAAAATCTCCAGACACCCAAAGAGAGAGAGAAAAAAAAGGAACAATAGCTTTCAACGTAGGTGCTCAAATTCCATTCTGTAAGTCTGCTAGTAAGGTAAAAGGGCACTGTGAGATGCATCCTCCAATTTAAGCTTATGCTGTGCATGTATGCAGGGGCTGGCATGGCTAATCTCAGAATTATCAGACGCATTTTCAGAAGGTAAGCACACAACTTGCTAGGTTTACAAGGGGTGACAACCATTCTGCTACCTAGTTTCATTATTAGTAGTATATGCAAATTCAAATCAGAATTTGATATCGGTTGCCATCAAATTATCCTTACCTGTTCCTAACAGTTTTCTGAAGCAGCCTGCCTTTCAGAAACTCTCCAAAAGAGTACTTGTGGCACCTTAGAGACTAACCAATTTATTTGCGCATAAGCTTTTGTGAGCTACAGCTCACTTCAGCTGTAGCTCACGAAAGCTTATGCTCAAATAAATTGGTTAGTCTCTAAGGTGCCACAAGTACTCCTTTTCTTTTTGCGAACACAGACTAACACGGCTTTTACTCTGAAACATCTCCAAAAGAGGAATGCAGATTTCACCAAAGAGGAGTCAGGTTCCTTGTGTCCTTGTCCCAGGACAGATGAAGGTGCTTGATGCTGTGAATGCTGGATGAGAGATGATGCAAGTGATGACAGAGTCCTGGAGGACAGAAAAAAGAAGTGTTAGGTACTCTGCCTGACGACCAAGACAAGATGGATCTGCCTAGATGCAAAGGTGGAGTGGGAACTTCACCCCAAGCAGAGGGCAACAGACTGTCTCCCATGAGGAAGCTGTGATGTCCCAGTCCATCCTGCTTTTTTAAAACTGCAGACCATGTATGAAGTGTGTAACCTCTTCCCATTCCTTTCCTTTACTCACCCCCACTACCCTCATGTAAACTGTGCTGAGCCTTACTTGAATTATTTCTCCTTTGTAATAATAGCAAAGGGTCATTGGTTAACATCCCCCTCTCATGTGACAGGATATTAGCCTTTTGAACCCTGACACAATTCATGTAACTGGCACTAGAAAAGTAAAGAATCAGGTGTGTATGGTCTACGTGGCAAGGTAACATCTCATGATGAGTTTGTGAATTCACATTACATTCTGCTGGTGGCACCAAACCCCCATTTGACTGCCCTTCTGACTGCCAATCAGACACTGTCTACTCCTCCCCACAATTTCACAATAGTTACCCATCCTGCCACCCATTCTCTAAGAGGTGTACCCACACATATGGGCATATGACAAGTCAGAAAAACTTCCCAGCAGGCCACCATGAAGCAGGTGAATCAGCTGAGGAAGAGAAAACCAGCATCTCTCACTCTCCTTCCATCCAGAAGTTAGTTCCCTGTCCCACCTTTCTGTTTGTATCCTCACCTATGATTTAGGTACAATTCACATTAGCATCACACATTTGTGTTTTCTTGCACTTACCCTTTTCCTCCACTAGCAAACACTTTCTGATGTTCCCTATGGGCATCCTCTCCTCTGCTTGCCTGGCATCATGGATAAACTTGGACTGTTGCCTTGCACTTTAATCATGCTCTGCATTGGCCTAGCTTTTCAGCACCTAAATCTGTTTAGGAGACCTCCCACCTAATTTAAAACTCTCTTTTGAGGATCTAACCCCCTTGTCCAGGCCTACAACATACAAATGTTAGCTGCAGTCTCCCTAGTGTTCACAACAGCCTTATGTGTGCTTAATTCACCTCTTGGAAAATTCCTTTTGCAGTTATATTCCACTTCCTCACCTATGTCCATATTTATGCACATAAAATAAGTAATTACATAGGGAGACGATATATGATTCTAAAGGTCTCTTTAATCTAGAAGATAAAGACATAATAAGATCTACTGGTTAGAAATTGAAGCTAGAAAAAATCTAATGGGAAATAAGGTACAAATAAGGTGAGGGTAATTAACCATTAGAACTGTTTACTGAAGGATAGGGTAGATTTTCTATCACTCAAAGTATTTAAATTAAGAGTGGATAGTTTCCTAAAAGTGTTGCAGAATAATTTAAATAAACATTCTGAAAACATAGAAAACGGAATAGTTGTGACAGGTTTCAGAGTAACAGCCGTGTTAGTCTGTATTCGCAAAAAGAGTACTTGTGGCACCTTAGAGACTAACCAATTTATTTGAGCATAAGCTTTCGGTTAACCTCTGCAAATAAAAATGTTTACTATGTGCCTTTTTGAAGTAACAATATATATTGGACACTGTGTTTCTTAAGAATTGTGACTAACTATATTAGTCATCTTAAACTGGAAATGATTGGTGAAAATGGGGAAGTTCAAATGTAGCAATTTAGCAGGTGTTAGAGAAAGAAGAGTATTACACAGCACAGTGGACATTATGTTTTCTTCAGTGCTCTTTAGGACACTGACTGTGAGTCTTATCAAAGGTTAGATATTTTGTGCTAGATGAAATATTTAGCAGGTGGCCATTTGAGTCATACCTGGAAATAATCTCATGCAGTTTATTGTCTAACATTCTGGCAGAGTTGTTCCAAGAACATCTTTACTGAGGTATGCTTGTATTATTGGTATTACTTACATGATGATTTGGGGGTGCTTTTTGGACATGATGAATTTATTAGCACAAAACTTGGTTATTCTTAAGTTAATGCAGAAGCAAGGTGAAGCTATTATTATTGTTATTAAGTATTATTATCATAAATAATATTATCATCATCACCATTATTATCCCCCCCAAATTCCGCAAAACCTGTTAGTAAAATGTTGTGGGTGTACAGTTAACTCAGGTTTAAAAACCAACCTTAATCTGTTCCCTTGTGTACATTCATTACAATTAATTTGCAAACTGGATGCAAACTGGATACAATTAACTTAGGCTTGAATAAAGGCTGGGAGTAGATGGGTCATTACACAAAGTAAAACTATTTCCCCATTTTATTCCTCTCCCGCTGTTCCTCAGACAGTCTTGTCAACTGCTGGAAATGGCCCTCCTTGATTATCACTACAAAAGGTTCCCACCCCCGCGTTCTCCTGCTGGTAATAGCTCACCTTACCTGATCACTCTCATTACAGTGTGTATGGTAACACCCATTGTTTCATGTTCTCTGTGTATATAAATCTCCCCACTGTATTTTCCACTGAATGCATCTGATGAAGTGAGCTGCAGCTCACGAAAGCTTATGCTCAAATAAATTTGTTAGTCTCTAAGGTGCCACAAGTCCTCCTTTTCTTTTTGCGAATACAGACTAACACGGCTGCTACTCTGAAACCAAAAAGTAGGAGTAATTCATATGAAAGAACACTACACAGTCATTTAGCCAGGTGAATATAGTGAACTCACACCAAAACAAATTACACATTGCTGTCACAAAATATGCCTTCCCCCCCACCCCCAACACAAAACAAATTGGAAGTAAATCAAAAACATTAGCCTCTAGTTTAATGACTCAGCTAGAAAATCCCCCTCTGCTGCACAAATCCTAATGAAAGGGCAGTTGTGATTGATCAAGCTGGCTGGAGTCTCTTGAGAAAGGACAACAAGAAAGCAGTTAACTGTACCTGGCTCCCTTTCAGCTCATTGCAATGTGAGAAGCCATTGCAGAACTGGATTTCTAGACTTTTTGGCTTTGATACAGTATATAATAAATAATGCCCTGGCAGTCTGTGTCAGGTTCTTGCATGCTGTCAGTAGTTACTGTATGTGTCAGGATTTCAGATCTGCGATCCACAGTACTAGTCAGCTTCCTGGTCAGCTCCCCTACTGTAGAAGTGGATTTGTTTTAGTCTAAGACATCTCACAATATCAGAGAGAAGTAGGCTATCTGTAACTGACTACAGCTGCACAGTTACATTTCTAAATCTGAGTAGTGCTAGCAGAGTGATGAGTCTAGAACACTGGAATAACACACACACTATTTTGATGTGAGGAGTGAATCCCTGGAATGAGGACTGATCAAGGGTATTATATGCTGTTTAAACCCTCCAGTGTCATGACAGAGCTTATTGAACTCTGCTAAGGACCTGTCATTGGCATTGTAGAGGTGGTAGCAAGGTGCTCCTACCGGCACCCCTAGAACTGTAATCACTATGATTGGGTTAGGAGCCGGAACGCCTGAAGTCAGCACCACAGCCTGAGGTGACATTGCAGTAAGAGGGGCCAGAAGGTCTCTCCTTCACAAAAGGAGGCGGGGGGGTGTGGGAAGTGGCATGTGAAAGACATTTGTCCATTAGATGTTCACACCAGCAGATAGAGAAACAGACTCAAAGGACTATTTCCAAAGATACTGTGTGGGCAGGTGTTTTACTTGTTATTCTTCTAACATATTATTGATCTATTGTTGTTGTGTTTATCTGAATTAATGCTGTGTTCCTTTCCCCTGAATAAAGTTTTCCTTGTTTTTCATATGGGCTCAGTGGTTGACAGGGGTGAAGTATTGCCTGTTAAGGGTTTCCCAGGGAAGGTATTTATTTTTTCCCAGGTTTCTGGGTGGGGGCTTGAGTCAGCGATGTTTGTTAATTTCAAGAGCAACCCATAGATATTTGAAGACGTCCCTTTTTGCTGCCAACACCACCTGGTAGAAAGGTTACACATACTTAGCCTATAATGCTAAAAGACATTAATTGACCTATGGCTGACTGATTCCTTTTGAGTTTACAGGAATGTAATTTACTAATAACAATTATACTAATAGACAACAGGTGGGACAGTGAGTTGTAGAAATGCAGACTTTTTTTTTTTTTTTTTTGCGCACGCTTACAAATGAAGGCCAAGTAGAGACCTAGCTGAAATGGAGCCCTCTATCTAAAAGTTATGTTCTATGTGTAATGAATTAATTTGGGAGTGCTGGGAGCCTGGGAGACAGGCGAGTCCTTGCTTACAGACAGCCCCCCAACCTGAAGCAAATACTCACCAGCAACCACACACCACACAACAGAACCACTAACCCAGGCACCTATCCTTGCAACAAAGCCCGTTGCTAACTGTGTCCACATATCTATTCAGGGGACACCATCATAGGGCCTAATCACATCAGCCACACTATCAGAGGCTCGTTCACCTGCACATCTACCAATGTGATATATGCCATCATGTGCCAGCAATGCCCCTCTGCCATGTACATTGGCCAAACTGGACAGTCTCTATGTAAAAGAATCAATGGACACAAATCAGACGTCAAGAATTATAACATTCAAAAACCATTTGGAGAACACTTCAATCTCTTTGGTCACTCGATTACAGACCTAAAAGTGGCAATTCTTCAACAAAAAGCTTCAAAAACAAACTCCAATGTGAGACTGCTGAATTGGAATTAATTTGAAAACTGGATACAATTAATTTAGGCTTGAATAAAGACTGGGAGTGGATGGGTCATTACACAAAGTAAAACTATTTCCCCATGTTTATTCCCCCCACCCCCCGCTGTTCCTCAGAGGTTCTTGTCAACTGCTGGAAATGGCCCACCTTGATTATCACTACAAAAGATTCCCCCCTCCCCCAGCTCTCCTGCTGGTAATAGCTCACCTTACCTAGAGGCACCTTGTGGCACCTTAGAGACTAGCAAATTTATTTAAGCATAAACTTTCGTGAGGTACAGCTCACTTCATCCGATGAAGTGAGCTGTAGCTCACGAAAGCTTATGATCACATAAATTTGTTAGTCTCTAAGGTGCCACAAGTACTCCTTTTCTCCTTACAGTGTGTATGGTAACACCCATTGTTTCATGTTCTCTGTGTATATAAATCTCCCCACTGTATTTTCCACTGAATGCATCTGATGAAGTGAGCTGCAGCTCACGAAAGCTTATGCTCAAATAAATTTGTTAGTCTCTAAGGTGCCACAAGTCCACCTTTTCTTCCTACTTTTTGATGTTTCTCGTTTGTTCATTTTCTTCCTCATTTCTTTCTAAATACCATATATTTCCAGAGGACTGCAGCAAAGTCTCATAAAATATAAATTGTAAAGAATTTGCTTTCATTATTGTTGGAAGGCCAAATGAGATCAATACAGGCAACACCTTCCTTAAAACTCCCATATGTGAGCCCTGCCCACTCTCCTCTGTAGGCTTAAGCTCAATGCATTTATTTAGAAGGGGTAGATGGAGAAAAGAAAGGGATTATTAAGAAGAGGCTTAGGAGATATCTGTTTCTCCTACAAGAACACCAGAAGGGTTTCAGGTTATTTGCTAAGCCAGTCATGATAAAATAGAAAATTCTTAAAAGAAGTATATTCTTGATTCACCAGCAAGTGTTCTATTCTAGAAATGAAAAATTATGCAATTAACCAAGTAATATGGAGGATACTAAAGAGTTGTTGTTTTGTTTATTTGTTTGTTTGTTTTTGGACTTCATCACTATGGAAAGAATTACAGTTTAGGAAATGAAATTACCTTGCAATCACACAGTACCACACAATCCAGGTGACAGTATTAGAACTAACCTAACCAAACACAGAGTACTGTCTTGGTTTGTGATCTTACCAGCTAAGAAGGATGGGGCTGGGTCAATTCAATGACTGGGGACCACAAAGAAATATTTAAATGCTGTAGGAGGTAGTGATTGTGACTCAATAGGAGGCATTCTTTCCTTCAGAGTCAGTACTGAATCTATGCCCTGATATGGGGGTTGCAGGAAACTATTCTGCTTGAAAAACCAAGGGACCTACCCATTTGTGGTTATTAAACTTTTTGCAAAAGTAGGTGTGTCAAGCCTGGTATCCTTATCAGATTCTAAAGGGGTTAATTATATTCTGCTCACCTAAATTTCCCTGAAATTTCAGTTGTGTTCTTTCTAATTTCCTGTCCTAAATTACAATATTGTATAGTAATACTATGCACTCCTGCAGCCTGATCTTGCTTCCACTGAAGTTAAAACAAAATTAGCATTGCCTTCAATTAAGCAACTGAGCCCCCAAACAATTTCTATGTTTCACCTTAGAGGTGTCAGTATTTAGGTGATTGGTGGAGTGACTCATATATTATACTGTATACTGTGGTAAAGCACTTTGGGATCCTCTAGGATGGGACTATACAAAAGTTCAATTTATTATGATTGAACTGCTGTATACTTGCAGTCATTAGTTTGTCAGACACAGGGGACTCTCATCATAGCACAGACCAACTCACTCCCTTGTACTTGTGGCGTGAGAGGAAAATTAAGATAACACGACACATCATCATGGCCTCTGGAATTTGTGTGAGGCATCTGGAAATGGTTTCCTGATTAATACCACCAGCATTGTCTGCCGCTATCTAAACTATTCAGAGCCCAACAAAGATGATGCAGCAGTATGAAACAGTACCACACCTATCTGCAGTTTCCCAGCTAGTATTAATAGTCTAAAATTGCCCTCCTGTTTAAATAAAAGTGCTGATAGCATGTTACTTGGCAGCTCCAAAATCTATACCTAGGATATTTTGAAATTACAAAAATGGACTGACTGAGAAAAATGGTGCAACAAGGTGGAGCATATTTCATTTTTCTTAAAGATCGTTTTCTGCCTATATTGAACCTGCAGGGCTCAGGTATGGCGTGTCGTGCAAATAAGCCCAAGGTAAAAATGATCAAGATGGTGAGTGCTGGGTCTTGCATTAGTGAGAATACTGGGGCATGGCTGTCAAACTACTTTTGTCTCTAATGGCAGGAGAAAGGCCCATGAGCCTCATTTACAAGCCAAATATCACACTTAAGCCCATGTCTCCTTCATCACACTCTTGCCTTCCCATATGCTACCCCTTTTTATCCCATGCACTTGTGACAGAGCAGGTATGTAAAAGGGCTTGAGACTTACTCTCACTCAGACATTACACCTCATGCCTAAGTGTACTTATACTCGTAGGACACTGGAGTACAGCAAACTTGTGCTATAAATTGGGCAAGAATTTATAGGATCACGGTCATTGTGTAATTGCAAGCTTACCATTGCAGCTTATTGTACTCCATTTTTACTGAATGTCCAGGGAGATGTGAGATCTTAAAGTATGCACCCTTTTTTCTGCAAATATATAGCATTTGAAATTGTCACATGCTGGCCACTGACATGCTCTTTTTTCACCTAGTGAGACCCCTGTTTTAGTGTTGCACCCTTCAAATATTTAGTGGAGGAGTTACCAAGAAGAAAGAAAACTGTAAGGCTCAACAACGACAGTAACAAATTCTAAAATGTCACAAGACACATGTTTAAAAATACTGAAAAACTGGAGACAGTCCTCTGGAATTAGAAGTGGAAAGGAGAAGGATGATAATGCAGTTAATTCTTACCAATATAGTAAATATTTATATCACTCTACACCATACTAATTTACTGCCAGCATAGATATGTGCCTGTGGTTCCTTTACTTCCTGTAATATAAAACTTACTTTAAAATGACTTTTTGTGAAGCTGGGTGGCTTTAGGGATTTGGTAATCGTATATAGAGGATTTCACCTTTAGGTCACTGGTTAAAATCTGACTTGTGCTTGTAGTGACCAGAAGTACTTACTATATGTTTGGTGGAATATATGACATGACCTAATGGATTCAGTGCAGTTTGTAATGGACGAGTGCCTACATCAGTGAAACCATCACCACAATTGCCATTCCTGTTGTCAGTCACAGCAGAGAGGCCAAGGACTAACTGCACTTGGAGACCAAACTACCCTTTTCTTAATAATGGTAGGGCCGGGAGAGGAAGATTAAGCTCTTTGCTCTTGCTGAACTTATTCCATAGACTTATATTGGCTGTGGGACTTGAAACCTTTGCTGCTGAATTATTTTAGTGGCTTTGGAAAATACATGAAATAAAAAATTGACAGTGAAAATTTCCAAACCTGGGGGAGAAAGAAGATGAGAAGACAAGCCATTGTGCGCGCAGCTTAAAAGGCTGAGGGAGTATGTTAGCACTGTCTGCCTGCCCGACTAACAACAGGAGTAAAGCACTCCTTGGTGAAATCTACAGGCTCTGCTCCTCCTTATTTTCAGGAATCAATTCCACCTCAGAAGGATTGTATATCAACACTGAACTCCTCCTCTTTCCCCATCCCCCGAGACTCAAGAAGCACACACAGACAGCCCAGGATGATGGGCAACTGAATTAACCCTGCTGGGAATTCCCTCGTTTCCCTGAAGGTGCAGCAAATGAATCAGGCAGCAAAACACTCAAGTTGCTCAGTGGTGACCCATATTCTAGTTTCTCAGTTCCAGGGAGGTGATGGGACTTCCCAGTAGGATTAATTCAGTTGCCCCTATGGAACACAAGGCAGAAATGGACTACTCTATTTTCATCACCCGTGTTGAATGAAATGCAGAAAACAAACAACACAATCAACAGAAAATGGGACTCTTTTTCACTTTTTAATAATCTGGTAACATAGGTAAGGATTTTTTAAAAAAACCTAACTGTCCCTTTAATGAAATATCAAAACATACTTTAGGGAATTGTAATGAAATAACATTATTTATCCATATTAAATAGAGATAAATAAAAATGAGAAATAGAGTTAATTGAAACTGTCTGTGAAATGTGGCTAATCAGGTTTCACATCGAGGAAGTTATGTTATTTAATTTATTATTTATCTCTTATTCTGATTTTTCTTTTGAGACCTTGTCTTAGGTTCTGGGTGCTTCACAAACACTGGGTGAAATCCTTGGAGGATTTCACCCCTTATTTACTACAGTGTTAAAACCCTTATAAGGTCCATGATAAGATCTCAGTGAATTGAGTGCCCATACAAACAACATCTAGCTCTCACAACAGCCATTACTGCAGACCTGCTAAAATATCTTTCTCTGACCTTCCAACTGTCCTGCATTTTAGACCCAAATTTTCCTCCATTCCATGCAACTATATTGTCATTTTGCTTTGTTATAATAAATTATAGGCATAAAAATGCTGAATCAGGAAACCGAGGTTATAGCTGTTAAAGAAATGAATCCCACATTGTGACAAACTGCTTCTTCTTGCAGATTTTGTTGTGTTCCTCTTTCTGAGTCATTGTCACACATTTTAAAGGACAATGCTGATCATGAGAGCGATGCCCTTTCTTGTGGCTTTTGAAGGCAGGCAATGCCATTATATGTCTTTACCTTTGTCTTTACCTAAAAGATACATAACTCACACTGAAGAACTTCATGTGTCACTAGAGTGCACTGCACTGGAAATGAAATACTTATGAATAGCTACATTAGTTATATTCTAATTAGTGCAGTAGGACTGCTTATCTCTGCTGACGTGGAACTCACTGGGATACCATCTTATATTTTTTCAACATCTATCCAGGGTTGGGGAAAGGAAACTCATGAATCAAGCAACAACTAGGTGCTATACATAAGTCAGGTAAAATTTTAGTAGCTAACTACTGTAATAATTGGCAGAGCACTTCAACAGGATTTCAAAAGTCAAACATAAACTTAAAAGTGGTGGTGAAAATGAGGCCTGTGTCAGAAGAAGTAAAGTACCATCATCCCATTAGAAGAAACAAGAAAAGAAAATGTGTGGATGATGTATTTATCTAGGTACTTTTATAGCCTTCAAAACCATAGCATCTGAGCACCTCCCAGACATTTATGAATTCATCTTCATAACACACTTTTGAACTAAGAAAGTAATATTATCCCCATTTTACAGACAGCGAGATGAGGCATAGAATGATAAATTGACTTGCTCAAGGTCACACAAGAAGTTTGTAGCACAGCCAGAGAATGAACCAAAAGACCTGGAGACTATATCCAGTTTGATATACGAATCTTACAATGCTTATACAAATTTTAAAATATTAGAACTGGTTGAAAGTAAGGAACCAGTCAAGGCCTATATTGCCACTTTCCTGTTAGCCCTGTGTAAAGGAGCACAGATGGGGTACCCCCTTCTCCTCTCCTTCCCTGCCCACCTGCATGGGTATGGGTAATGGCCCCATAGAGCCTGCTGCCTGCCCTCATGCCAACTGGTGATGTTGGTCACCCACCTCCTCCTTATTCCTCTTTTGAAGCATATAGGGCAAGGGACAATCTTTCCCTAAGTCAGCAAGATGGCTTTAAAAAATATGAGGGCTGGGCAAATACTACCATTTCCCCAAGAATATTAGTTTGAATTTGTGCATGAATTTGCTTCAGCAACGCTCACTACTCGTTTGAACTCTTTGTCCTTGCAGAAACCAAACGTTGCAGTGATTACCTTTTCCTGGCCTGCATGTTTGCAATGAGCAAATTTCAAATCTGCATGAGAGAGTATTAACAGGAGCCAAATTTTAATTTCACCTGTGTGAGTATCTATGCCAGAAGTGCTTGCACATTTTATTCAATCACAGAATGGAAACAAGTTTCAGAGTAGAAGCCGTGTTAGTCTGTATTTGCAAAAAGAACAGGAGTTCTTGTGGCACCTTGGAGACTAACAAATTTATTTGAGCATAAGCTTTCGTGAGCTACAGCTCACAACTATGCCATCTGATTTATTTGTTGAATCATAACTAGGCATCACAGTCCAGATCTTGAATAATGAATCTAAAATACAGCAAACTATTTGACACCAATCCACAGAGGAAGACAATTTTCAACTAAACTTCAGTAATGAGTAATTCTGAGGAAATTACAGTCTTCTCCAGAAAAAAAGGCCAATTCACTGGGCGAATTTTTCAATTTGAATTATTCACTGTTTTAAAAAATATAAAAATGCAGTAGTCTTGTGAACTTAATTAAAGTCAGTGGAAAATTGTTCAATGAAGGGCAAACTATAAAATAGGAGGAGAACACCATCCTATGTTGTAATATTACTCTTACTTCCCCCTGCAGTATCTCTCGCCCATCCCAACAATGACACAAAACATGGCTATGTATGTATATCTAAAACACGTGTTGATTTTATGCTTGCAAGCCAGCAAGACTTTGGGGGAATTCTCCCACGGAAGTTACACTGAGAAAGAGAGGGAAATAATAATTCATTGGCACTAAAAGCCTCTTCCACAACAGGTTCAGTATTTGAGTAGGAGTCTCTACCCTTTCCCTACTCCACCCATGCCCATAACTCTGTCACTCTCAGATTCTTGTTCCTTCTTCTCACTGAGAACATTAGGGAGCAGATTGTTTTGGAGAGACCTAATGGGCACAGATGTTACCACCTGCTGCATGTTCCTTTCTTCTCATTGGCTTTTACAACAGCTCTTCTTCATCCTTTAAAAAGTTACTGGAGGAGGAAGGGACAGTAGCCTTTGGTGTTGCTTAGCAGTTATACAGCTGCGTTTTTTTACAGGTTGGCAACCGAATGCTTATTGCAATGATACACTGTTTTCCAGAGTGTGTCTGAGTGTAGATGTGCCAACACGGATTCCGGTTTTGAAACAGCTAATTCTCTTATTTCAAAGAGAAGAAATATCCTTTGACAAATCCGCTTTGTCAAGGTTGAAAACGTTCCACACCACAGATGGTGACCATAAGGTGTGAGTGAGTTTTCAGATGAACCAACAGTACTCTACCCGTTTGCTTCACTGCTGAATATTTTAAAACTATTTTCTGTTATGGGAAGCCGAGCAAGGTACTTGTCTGCAAACGCCTCTTCCTTTTGTTAGCTTCTCACTTCCATATTCATAGCACTTCTGCTGCCACTAGTACTACCATGCGTAGCACCTACTGCAAATTGTCCAGTTCCTGTTGCCTCTGTAGGAATTCCTTTAGGTTTTTGAAAAATTCATTGAGGGAGGTGGAAGTGCCAGCAGACTTCTGCTATGGTTCAATACTCAGTTACAGAAGGTTTTTCTCAGGTGTTCTGCTAGATGACGGCTAAGTGGTACTATGATAAGACAGGTTACAGGTTCATCACACCTCTCTATGATAGTGCAGATCCACCAACTGCTTTTTAATGTATCTGACGTGTTGAGGTTAAAAAAGCTCTGTGTACAGGATATTGACTTGTGAGGAAGGGGGTTTTCCAGCAAGTGTGAGGGGATTTTCAGCCCCTGCTAAGAGTTTGTGAGATTTTCGTCTGCGCTGGAGAGAGTATCAATAGCAGTATCTGTGGCAGCATACCGTAATTGGTTCCATGCCCTTCTGAGTCCTCCTAGGGTTTTTATGTTAATGTTAAAGAGCCCACCTGTGGCTGAAGGACAGAGACTGTATCAAATTTTTCACTTTTGTGAGTCCCCCAATTTCATCGTGAGAATGGAATGAGTGGCTTTCAAAGCAGTCAGACTCATAGGCCTTTATTTCTATTCTCTCCTTGACTAGTTCCAGACATTAAGTAAAATAAAGTTTAAAGGTTGGGGGTAGAGAGGGTTGGTTTAGCTTCACAAATGTACTTCTCATTGACTTGTTCCAGGCACAATAACATAAATCTGAAGAGGAAATAACATTCTCTCTATCACTGTGAGACTAAAACAAAAAGTGAAAGTGTGTGTTTGAGTCTTCCCCTCTCCACCGAACTTGCCATAACTGCATTCTTCACATTGACTTCAATGGGAGCTTTGTGAGCAGAAATGCTGCAGGATGGGGACATAATTTACTTAGAGCTTGTCTACATGGGACATTCAGGAAAGTTAAGCTGAATTAACTTTCAAGTGGATTAGTTAAATCACATTAAGCCCCCCTGTGGACACTCTCATTCAGAATTAAAATGGCCTTAATTTGGTTTAGTTTAATTCACTTTGAAAGTGAATTAAACTAAACTGAATTAAGGCCACTTGAATTCTGAATAAGAGTGTCCACAGAGGGGGTTAGTGCGGTTTAACGAATTCATTTTAAATTCACACCTCTAGATAATTTGAATTAATTTTCCTATGTCCCCACATAGATAAGCACTTAGGTTATGTCTACACAACAGTGGCTTCACCAGCACAGCTACATCGCAGGAGCTTCCAAAATAGATGGGACAGGTTCTTCTGTAGAGGTAAGTAATCCCCTTCTCTGAGAGGAAGTAATTAGGTCAATGGAAGAATTCTTCCATTGATCAAACTGCATGCATGGTGGGGGTTAGCTTGATCTAACTACATGACACAGGGTGTTACATTTTTCAGACCCCTGAGCCATGTAGCTAGGGTAACCTAATTTTTAGGTGTGGACCAGGCCTTAGACTTTTTAAAGAAGTAGCTTTAAGTATTAACTGTGCTGGGATGGGGGCCACCCTCTTCTTTCCTGCATATCTTTTGAGAGTAAAAAAGCACATAAATATTATGTTGTCAGCTCAATTCACACCACCACCACTCTTCCTGCTTTTTGGTCTAAATTCAGACCCAGCATAAGTGAATGCAATGCCCTTGATTTCAGCACAGCTGCACCCCCTTTACACCAGATGTGACTTTGACCCTTCCCCTCACTTCTCTAATGTTCTTGATTTAAAAGAAATGCACAAATCACTTAACAGTGTTGTTTTTAAGCTCAGCTGATGCTCACTGTTCTCACCATTCTTCACAACTCTTGGATGCTTTCGCTAGTCCACCCCAGGATTTGCCATGCACACAGACACATACATGCGGTTTGATACTCGTCTCCCTTATATCAGTGTAAATTAGGAGTATCTCCAATGGTGTTACATTATTGTAAAATGGGCACGAAAGGGGAGTCAAGTCCACTAAATTTTCAGAACAAGATCACAGTGCAGAGTTCTGGGGCTGGATTCTGCTCCCTCTGAAGTGAGTGGGATTTTTTCCTATCAACTGCAATGCGGGCAGGATTGGGCTCTCTGTACTGATGGTTGCCTTATGTTACAGCCGTTCCTTTTGAGTCCTCTGCTTGCCAAATGCTGAATTTCCTGCCAGGTCACTGTTCTGTTTTTAACACTTTAGGGTCTTACTCTTCATTTTAAGCCAAATGGGCATGTTCAGGCTAGTGAAGGGAACAAAGATTGTAAACAGAAACCATAGTGGGCTTGTTCATGAGTGGTTCCCATTGCAGAGGAAGACATGCAAAGCATTTGTCAGTACTTAATCAGCATGACTTTTACTTCAGCTCTTTTTATTAATATAATATTGATAATAAATGTTCCACTGTAGCATTCCTTAGAATATTGTAAGCCAAACAAACAAATAAGGATTGTCTGGCTTTGGTATATTTAAATAGTTTGTGAAATTTTCCTTAAAAGGTATAGAATAATATGAGATCCCTTGTTTTAATGTTGTAAGGCTTATTGCATAAACTTAAGAAGTCTGGGCAGGGGCCTAGGGTATACAGGCCATTGTCTGCATGCTTTTGCGGTTACATCTCCTGATCCTATATGCAGCGTCCCATGCTCCTAACAGGAATAATCTTCAGGGGTTATCTTTGTATGTAGCCATTCCCAGCCAGACTGCAAGTACACATTCTGACAGTTTTTGCAGAATGTGTCTGTGACCGTTTTGAAGATGTTTATGCATGGAGGCAGACTTAGGTAGAGAGTATATATTACTAAAACCTATGTTAGTGCCATCATTTGGGAAAGATTTTAAAGAGCATGTATGTCAGGAAATTCAAAGCTGTGGTTCTACAGCTACCAGACCTCAGCCTGCTTGCACACCTAGTATTTTTAGGGTGACTATTTTCAAAATAAAAAACTAGGACATTTTTGTGGTGACATTGTTTAGGGTTGCAGAATAGTCATACAAAAGTTTGCTGGTGTCACTACTGCCAGCTTCTGACTCATGAGTAACCCATGCATATTTCTCAACTGGAAGATTTTTTCCCCAGTAACTTAGTTTTTTTGAGCAAAAGAATAGCTTTGATAGTGTCTACACACTCCAAACATTGTTCATCACATCCAGCACTTATTCTACTGGACTATTATTCCTGATGCAGAAAGAACATATTATATTTCTTATACTAATACATCTCAAACAACCATATTTTACTTGTGAAAAACAAACACTTTGATTAAGGAGATGAACATTTCTAGTGTTCTGAAAGTAGTTCCCAGAATACCAGGACATCATATGAAAACCTGGGACTGTCCCGCTAAAACCAGAAAAGATAATCACTTTAAGTATTTTATAGTATATAAAGTAAAATTTTGTGCTTTAAACCTTCATATAAATGTACAATGTGACCTGGTTACATTGCTGTAAGAAACATAACTTTGAATTTCCTCATTTTTTAAATTTAAAATCTTATTGATAAGGTTTCATTTCTTAGACGGTAAACTCTTTGGAACAGGGACCATCTTTTATTCTGTGTTTGTACAGCGCATAGCACAGCAAGGTCCTGGTCCATGAGTAGCGCACCTGGGCCCTATGATAATACAAATAATAAATAATAAAAAATAATAGTAATTCATGAAACCTCATTTTTTGCCTTTCATTTTCTCGGCTACATATTAATGAACATGTATTTATATGTATGTGCAACAAACAGCTCAGTAGGCTTAACTGATTGCATCATCCCAGGTCTGTCAAATGCACTTAGTGCAATTATGCTGTAAATGCACTGAGTGCATTTATTTGAACTTTCTTATATGTACATGGGATCACACATTCAGATGAACACAGCTGTGTTTATTTCAGATTGCACAACTCCAGATTGTATGTGTATGTCTGGAGCTAGTGGACTGCACATTCATGGTATGGGATTTTCAAACACTTATAACTTCATTATTTGTCAGACAAATGTCTTAAAATATGTCCAACATACTTTTTTGCATTTAATGTTAGAGGTCAGTAAAAATACGAAAAAAACTCTTTTTATAATTTATTTGAAAATATTGTGAAATTTTTGAATAAATTATTCACCAAATACCATTCAGGCAGCTCTGATTAAGATTAAGGACCCTATTCTGACTTTGGGTAGGCTCATCAAATCTCCATTAAAGACAAATGATTTGACTGATCTTTCACTTCACCGTTTTTTACACAGAAACCACTATTTGGAGTTACTCCAGAATTACAGGTTTCAGAGTAGCAGCTGTGTTAGTCCATATTCGCAAAAAGAAAAGGAGTTCTTGTGGCACCTTAGAGACTAACCAATTTATTTGAGCATAAGCTTTCGTGAGCTACAGCTCATTTCATCGGATGCATTCAGTGGAAAATACAGTGGGGAGATTTATATACATAGAGAACATGAAACAATCGGTGTTACCATACACACTGTAACAAGAGTGATCACTTAAGGTGAGCTGTTACCAGCAGGAGAGCGGGGGGGCACTCTCGTTACGGTGTGTATGGTAACACCCATTGTTTCATGTTCTCTCTATATATAAATCTCCCCACTGTATTTTCCACTGAATGCATCCGATGAAGTGAGCTGTAGCTCACGAAAGCTTATGCCCAAATAAATTGGTTAGCCTCTAAGGTGCCACAAGTACTCCTTTTCTTTTTCCAGAATTACATGATCCGCTCACTAAGAGTCTGATCTTGCCAGTAGTTATGCATGCAAATAACTTTACTCAGGTAAGTTGTCTCATTGACTTGAGTGTTTGCAGAACTGGGCCTTAAGACTTCCTAAATGAAGTTCCCTTTGATGCAATACCCATAGCAAAATCAGGGCATTGTAAGGGATGTTTTATTACCCTGTATTGAAGGAATGATGGCACCACCCACCACTTTTAATAAAACAGCCTTAGTGGTAACTTAAGCCTTGATTCTCCAAAGACCTGAATTCGGGAGTTCAATGAGAACTACTCACCTGCTTAAAGTTAAGCATATGCATAAATCTTTGCAGGATTGGTGCTCATGATAAGAAATGCACACACATCTGAAGTGTGAATATAGTCCTACAGCCACAAACCTTGCAAACTTTTTATGTGGGTGGAAGCACTATTAACTTCAAAGAAGCTGCGCATATGCAAGCTTTGGAGAATTAGATACAAAGACCTGGCAAGAGTGAAAAATTAAAAATACATGAAAAGAAAAGGAGTACTTGTGGTACCTTAGAGACTAACCAATTTATTTGAGCATAAGCTTTCGTGAGCTACAGCTCACTTCATCGGATGCATACTGTGGAAAGTGTAGAAGATCTTATTACATACACACAAAGCATGAAAAAAATACCTCCTCCCACCCCACTCTCCTGCTGGTAATAGCTTATCTAAAGTGATCTCTTTAGTTATCTGGGCTCAACCAAATCTCTAAAATGGTGAAAAACCTATTTTTTTTTCAAACTCAGATAACTCAGATGCATCCAACAGCAATTTTACTAAATGGTGTCCTTTCCCCTGCATACACCCCCCCCCACCAAAAAAACCTAAAATACAAAAATCCCCAATAACCTTGATTTAAGGACAAGTATGAGGCATTTCAGACTTTTAAAAAAGGAGTCTTCAGAGCCTGAAAATAGGGATTTATAATGAATGTGCTTCCTATTCTATTGCTCTAATCTTTGGATCCATTGGGACAAAAGTGACTGTATAGCACCTTTGCATCCAATCATTTCCCAAGCCGGGGACTTGTCAAGGGTTGGTTTAGCCTCTAACCCACATTAGAGGTGCCTACAGGCTGTTCTAAATTATGCCAGGCTTCCAGGGACCAATCAGCAGCCAGGGTTTACAGTGTGCTCCATCCACACACTGTCAACTGAAGGGATTCAGCAAGTTAAGAAGCCTGCTTTCCTCCTGCTTTGTACAACCAGAGCAAGTCAAAGCAGACAGAATGGAGCTAGGCCATATAATCATAGTGTTGGTGGGATAACAATGAGCTATGAAAACCTGGTATGAGTTTTCTGAAAACCACAGGTACCAGGGACAGATAAGTGTATTGTTTAAATCCGAATCCTCTGAAATTCAGCAGCTTCAGGTGAATTTTGATTTGAGTGTATATGTTTAAATTAAAAATGAGAGCAAAACTCAGAGGTACAAGTTCAAGCAAACTGAAACCAATAAAACACTTTGGTGATCCTTTAGGTCACATATTATTCCCACTTACCGTGGGGTAAATCTAATCACTGAATTAGTTTTAGTGAGAGTGAGAGAATTTGACCCAGTAAGTTTTACACAAACCTAGGACCTGTAGCTCCTCTGCTTTGAACTGTTAGTTATTTACATTCGTACAAAGTGAGTGAAAAAATGAATGTAAAATACTACCACTATTGAGAGTGAGTGAAACAATCTTATTAAAATTTTACCTCTAGTTTACACTCACTTTATACAGCTATAAATGGCCATACAATGTGCAAAGTAGTGGAGACTCAGGACCTCAGTGTATAGGACATATTCTTATCTCTTACAGTAGTGTAAATCTGGAGTAACAACTGTCTTTAATAGAATTACTCTGGATTTTTTAGCACTATAACTAAGATCAGGGATGACGATTGGGCCCATGTGTAGAGGATATGGTATGTAATATATTGTTTGTGTGCAGAGAGGAAATGCATATAAATGTTTCCTTTCAAACTTCAAATGTCTTTATCTAAAGTTTGAGCAAATGAAGTAGTAAAATAATGTTTTACTTCTTTGATGCTAAAGTAGAAAAATTATGTGGGTAGACACTGTATTATACCACTGTATATTCAAGAGCTGCAAATTTGATAAGGTAATCTGCTTCTTCTCTTCTGTTACTCTTCACTTGGCAATTAGATTTAAGAAGCAGAATCCAGTTTCCTGATAAAAGTCATTATGTAAAACCCATGAATACATTCATATTGTGAATATTAGGGTCATCTTGTAAAAACTGCAAAACTAGCTTGGCAATTTTTTTTTTTTTTGCCATCGGTTATTTTTGTTAGACCTTTGCTTTAGCTTTTATTTTTTTTCCCCCTGCTGGTTTCAGATGAATGGCATAGTACAGTTTGCATTTCAATAGGATGAGATAAGCCTTCTCCTCCTCCCACCTAAAAAAGTATCATTTTATAAATAATATTGAATAATGTCAAGTCTTTTAGCAGTAGCTCTGTGAATAACCCAGAAAGACA